>NC_133620.1:176755335-177055335 GCF_048593235.1 Sminthopsis crassicaudata
AATAATTTCACCAACCAAAACAGAAAGAAAAGTGTTAGATGAAGATTTAGCAAATGAAGCCCTTGCAGAAGTAATTTCCCTCTATAGCTGGTGGGGCAGTATATAGCAGTGGAGTAACAGGCTAGAGAAATACTCTTGTTTTGGCATTTTGCAAAATCAGAGTGAAAATATTCCTACCTACTTCAAAAGAGTTGAGTATAGAGTAAGCGAGAAGTAATTTTAGAGGGGAAAGAATTAACAGCTAGGGAATGCTGAAAAAGACCTGGAGAATGCAGGATTTGAGTTTAGTTTTGAAGGAAGCTAGGCAAACAGAGATGTAGAAGGGAAGAGAGTATCAGAGGCATGGAAATTAATGGAGATACAGAAATTTGGGAGATGATGATGTGTTTTAGGAACAAAAATAATCCACTGTAGTTAATTTGCTGAGATAATGGAAATTATTAAAAACTAAGAAGACTCAAAAGGTAGAAGGGGGCCAGTATATGAAAAACTTTAAATGGCAAATAGAGTATTTTTGTATTTGATTTTGAAGGTAATAGGGAGCCACTGGATTTAGGGAGGTGAAGGGAAAAGAAAGGAATTAAGATTTATTAAACACATATTATATTCCAATCACTATAGCACTTTTCAAATATCATTTTCATATACTGGTCCATTTCTACCTTGATTCTTAAAACTACTCTATGAGATAGATGCTATTATTGTCACCATTTAACATTTAAGGAAACAAAGGAATACAACTGGTCAGGGGATGATCAGATATATGCATTATAAAAATTTGTTGGCAAAACTGTTGCTGCTTTTGTTTGTCCTTTATTCTCAAAGATGACCAATAACATCATGAGGGTGATATTTTGGCCTTTGTGTAAACTGGATTTAAGTGAGCTGAGCAAAATCATCATTTTCATTCTCTTCTCCAATCAATGGACTCAATTGGTAAGACAAAGATGAAGACAACTTCAGTGGCTAGTAGCATTGTAGAGAATAGACTGAAATGGGAAGGAACTTGAGGCAGAAAGATTAGATAGAAGCCTATTACAATATTCCAAGTAACAATAAGGAATTATTATTCCTTCATTAAGGTAGTGGTCATGGGAGTAGAAAGAAGGGGAAGTATATAAATGGTATTGTGAAGGTATAAATGAAAAGATCTGGCAATAGATTAGTCTCCTAGTATAACAGAAGGGAATAGGAAAGAAAAGTGGCAAGTAAAGTACTAATAGTTTTGAAAAGAAGGGAGAGTGACTGGGGGGTTAGTACACAACAGCTACCATAATCAATGATAGTAGGAAAATTTTGATACTATGGCTTTCTGAGAGATGAGTAATAATAGCAAATAAAAGTCTGAAAGTAGCAGTGAGAAACAAGGAATTTTGTCCAAAACGAGTGTGTGTTGGGGGTATAACAATGTTTATTTTCCTTTTTTTCTGTAAATAGTTTTTTTTATTTCCTTGTATGTTATATATACTTATCGTCTCCCCTAGTAGAAGGCCAGTGTCTTGTTAGTAGTGCTTGTTTCATTCATTGTATTAGTATCTTCAATGCCTAGCACACTGCCTGACACATAGAAGCTTAATGCTTTTTTGACTAATTGAATGATTTAATAACTCAACATGTTTAAAATCAAAGTCATTATCTTTCCCTTTTAATTCTCTTCTCCATGTTTTGATATTTATATGCAACACCAATGTCCTGATTTCCTTTGTTTGTAATCTGTTGCTATCTATATTTCTTCATTTTCCCTTACCTTTCATATCCAGTCAGTTACTAACTTCTATTAATTCCATCTTCAAAATATTTCTTACTATGGTAAAAGCAACTTCTAGGTCCTCACTTTCACTATTTAAATAATTGCAAAAATATGTTTGGTCATCACTTCTCCACTATTATTCCCATTCATACTTATCCTTAATTTTACTTCCAAAATAATCCCATTTTACAATTAAATCTGGTCATACCCTTCTTTTTCTTAACCATATTCAGTACTTCTATATTACTTCTCACAGTATGATGTCATTCTCTTTTCAAATCATATGTAATACCTCTCCTCCCTGAACAGTGTTCTACTTTCTGCCACTACTTTCCCCCCCCCCCAAAAGAATAAAATCATGTACTGAACTTTCATGCCTTTATTTATGCCTTTACCTAGGTAGTTTCCTATGCCTTTTATTAGTCCTCCTCCTCCATCCCAACTTTGTCTTTTGAATTCTTACACACCCAATCTAAATGCCAACTGTTCCAGTAAGTCTTCCCTTTACCCATCTATACCAGGGCCTTCTCTTCATTTGGAGATGACAATCCTCAGACTTCATGTAGCATTTAGTTTAATAACTTTATCATGTACCAATGTAAGATTCATACCGTCCCCTTAATAGATTATGTGTTTTCCTTAAGACCAGGAATGATGTTTTATCTAAATTTCCTCTCTTGCATATTTTTTAGTTCTATATCTAATGTGAATTCAATGAATACTGTTATTAATTGGTATTAAGTCCTCTCTATGAATATATAGTTAAAAAGTTATTACCCCAAAAGATCCTTTTTAGGGTTCTTCCTTCCCATTAAGGAAGACACCAATTGCTTCTCATTCTTCTTGTTTCTTCTTCTCCTCCTTGTTCAATAACATTCTTATCAGTTCTTATCAGTACACTTTCCACAAGTAAATCCTCCTAATGGCAAAATACTCCTTTACATATAACAGATTCATTTCATATGAAATCCTTATCACTAATAATTTTAGATATTTTACCTACATCATCTGATCATATTCACACACTTCAACAGTTGTTGATTTAATATAAAGTCTTCTGTTTTCTGTTTCTGACTTATCAATGGCCATAGAGATTTACACAAAGAGTTTTATTCAATCAGGGAAAGGCATGCATAGTTCCTACTTTTGAAAGAAAAATTAAGTTACTAAGGCTCATTTGTTCTCATAAGACTATAGCATTGTTCAGCTTTAAAATGTCACTGTTTTATAATTTATGCATTGATTAGAAAATAAAATAAGTATTAAAAATCCTTCTGTGTATAATGTTGATCAACCTAATAGCTCATACAAATGTAAAAATTCATCATATGTATTCCCCATAAGTGAGTCTGACCTTAGATATACATGCATGGTTTTCTGGAGCTTCTTTTAAAAGATCTGCTTCAGATGCTCTTCTGACATATTTATCCTTGGTTCTGAGCTCCAGTGCCACATATCCATCTGTTATTTGAATATGCACAGATCCTTCAAACTCACTGTACTCCAAAATGAATTGAGTATCTTCTCACAAACCAGGGATTCTCAAACTACAGCCCAAGGGCCGGATGCGGCCTCTGAGGATGTTTATGCTGCCCTCAGGGTTATGGCAAATGGGCTGAGGGGCAGAGACAGAGTGTGAGTTTTTGTTTTAACTATAGTTCGTCCCTCCAACAGTCTGAGGGATGGTGAACTGGCTCCTTATTTAAAAAGTTTGAGAACCACTGTGACATAAACCATTTGGTCCTCCTGACATTACTACTTACGTTATAAATGTCAGTAGATAAACATTTATTAAATACCTACTCCATTCTAAATTCTATGCTATTTAATAACTCAAAATGTCCAAAACCAATTTCTTATTTTATATAAGTGGCTTCACCATTCACCCAAGACTCTTCATTCAAAACCTTGTAACAATCCATAATTCTTTCTTGTCTCTCATTCTTCATATCCAATTGGTTACCATATATTACCAACTATACTACCACATTGTCTCTTCTATGCAAATTCTATCTTCTGCTCTATTTTTAGGACCTTATCAATACACATTAATTTATAAATTTTCTCAGAGATCTTCTAATATCTATTCTCCCCATGCCCCAACCTATCCTACATAGCACTGTAAGCTTAATTTTCCTTACATGTCTATCCAGTCATATTGTGAAATTGGGGGGTGTGGTCTGTGCTTAAAAAATTTCAATGGTAAGCTATTTCCTACTGATTAAACATCAAAGTATTCTACCTAACATTTATGATCTTCTGAACCTCCCCCTATTTTTCCAGTCTCAAATCACCCAACTTTATCCTATTCTCCATACTTCAAATTTCATTATTCTAGTCCTCCATACAGTTTAGTTTACCTAAATCTTTGACTCTGCCCATACTTAAAGCTAGGATATCCTTTCTTTGCTTTACACATTTTACACATTTAATTTTTAATAATTCTTTAAAGCTTAATTAAATGTCACATTTTTCAAGAAGCCTTTCCTGGACTCCCTACAATCAATGGTGACACATTATCTCACAAATCCTAAAATGGTTTTATTCCAATTCAATAAAGAAATCAATTAACATATTTCATTTTAATGTGTTTTAAGAACATCTATGTTAAGATCATCTCTTTCTACTATGGGAATATATAGGTCTTTGGTAATAGTAAGTGGTCTAAAAGGGAGGGGGGAATAAATCATCCTGAGAACGATATTTACTACTAAAATATCATATGGTATCTGAACTATACCATGACAAAGTCTATGGTCATCATACCCCAGGAGCAGAAGAGAGTTGGAATAGGTTACTTATAAGCCTATTGACTTTCTCATGGGCTTCAGTTCATATCTCTTTTATAATAGTATCCATAAAAACTAAAATTCTCAAGTAATAGAATGAGAAATTCTGAACAGGCTAAAAAGCTACTACTGGGCTGCAATGGCAGAAGTAGAAAATCACCACTGCTGTAAAAACATGAGCAAATTGGGCATGATTCATTATGTAGAAGGTGGTAACTTTAACATTATGTAATTATAATAACCAATCTTGAATAGAAAGAAAAACTGAAAAAAAAGAGCATGTCTATTATCTTTCATGGTAAAGGTGGATTGGGAGAGAGTGAGATGCTATGGGTATAGAATATTGCCTATAGTCTATCTAACTATCTGATATGGTGGATATGGTGGTTGATTTTTTCAAACTTTTTTAAGTAATAATTTTGTTGTCATTGTTAAAAGAGAAGGTTTTCTGGAAGGATTGTAAAAGACTACATTGGGAAATGAATGTGATTTTAAAACAAAATACATCAACAAAAGTTAAAAGAGAAAGAGGTGATCCCACAACTTAAATATATAGTTTATTGAAGCCAATTCTTCCAACATTGCCAAGTCATGAGATATCTTGTTAGAGATATGAAGAAAGGCAGTATGACTCATGATAATGCTCTACTAGATATATTGGTCTCTATAATAAATTCCTTATGAGAGAACAATTAAACCAAAATAGAGGCCTAAACTCATTAAATGTCCAATAGAATGTCTACAAAAATTCCAAAATATCTGTTCAAGGGGCTATTAGAGCAACAGAAGCATCGTGGTATCCCTTGATTCATATGCAAGTATTTTACCAATACAACTCTTTGTTTTCCCCCTCTTGGATCTTCTAGGGTCTATCTCCCCATTTTGTCTTTCCTTTCTTTCCTTTTGCCCCCTTATTTTAATTGTGTTTTGGAACTCAACTCTTTTATTAAATTGCCCTGGTGACAGTTTAGACTGAGAAGAAATTCTAATGGATAATTCAATTCTATTTTCTGAAAATATCTTAATTTTAGAGATGGGACTCATTGCTAAAAATACACATATACTACCCATTTATGGATGTTATTTTCAGATATTTTGTCCATGATTATATTATGTGAAGCATTTTCTCCAAATTTCCTGTAAATGTAATTTAATTCTTCATGATTTAGAATCTTTTCCTCTTTAGGAAATTGGTCTATAATATTTAATTCAACAAACATTATAGACTTGCACCACACAAGTTACCACTTACAGATTGGGGAGATAAAGACAAAACCAAAAAGTAGATTATTTTTTTTAATTGGGGGAATAGGGATATATAATATATACAAAAAGAAGTAACAAAATCACTTGTTACTTCTTTTTGTGTATGTTGTACATCCCTATCATACACCCCCATTGAAGGGAGAGGTGATAACTACTGAGAATGGCAAAAATACTGAGTTGTATTTTGAAGCAATCCAGGGATGCAGTAAGAAGAACGGATTTCTGATATGCAAGAATATACAGGATATGGTTCAAATGTAGAGGTTTGGTTTGGCAAACACCCTGTTGGAGATGGAGCAGAAAGACTAGTATGTCCTAGTAATTGGGTAGTGCTGCTGAAATTCAGAGTACATATGCATGAAGAGGGAGTGTTTTGGAGTTTAATCCATTAATAAAATTCTGCTGTCCAATTCCTAAAAGTCCCTAAGAAGAGGGAGTGGATTTCTCATAGAAATAGAGAACCCTTCCAAATTATTAATGACCAATTTTACAATGTTGATTAAAGGATGAAAAGGTTTCAAGCTAGATCCATTAGTTAAATGGTATAGCAATATCTTCAGATTCCTCAGTCTCAGTACCAGGTTTTGATCAGTAGTTTTGAAAGATTAAATTGTCAGTGCTTAGCTCAAAGCTTAGATCAAAACAAGCAGACTTATGTATTTCTGACTGACTTTGGAATCTTAGGATGAGAAATAGGATAACTGAGAGTACAAGTAGGCTTTTGTTTTTTGGGGTTTTTTCTATATAGCAGAAACCTAAGTCTTATCTATGCCAGAGGCATTTTCTCCAGTGACCTCTTACTTTTCTCCTTTACCCTCTTTTTTATATCAGTCCAATGCTTTAAGGATAGTTTCTATGCTATTATGATTTTAGTTTCTTTAGCTTCTGGGTAGGATTGAAGCTACAGTTTGAATTAGGCAAACTAATTTACTAAGAAAGCTTTTTCTTGCAGGCATTTCAGGGAGCAACTGTTAACTGGGCAAATACAAAAACGAACAATTATCAGTGAATTCAAGGAAGCTAAGAAACCCTTTTATTTTTACTAGACAGGTTATGGAGGCTCCCCCTACCCAATTACCCAGATAATGGCCTCAATTCTGCTTCACCTTGCCTGAATAAACACAAAGTCTCCTTTACATTTTAAATAAAGATCTTCTTATCTAAACATATCAGGCTCCAACCAAAAAAAAAACTAGTTTTCACAATATATACTTACCTAAAATGTTTTAGGCCAAAACACCTGTTAATTCATTCTTATGCCAGTAACCAGAGCCTAGGGCCCTGTAACAGAATAAACTCTATATTTAGTAGAAGTATATCACTTAAGTAAATATTCAGAAATCCTTATTTGTTGCCTTTGTTTGTCCTTAATTCTAAAATGGGTCTTTGAGTTCAAAGGGTAATGTCTCTACTTGCAAGTGAATTGTATTTCAGTGAGATAAGACTGTTCAAAGTCTTCAGCCTCACTCTCCCCTCCAGAATTATTGGAATCCAGTGGAAAGCATATGTCAAAATGACTGGCACTGGCCCTGGATGCAGTGGGAAACCCTGGCCTTTTTAAGCTAAGATTTTCTCAATTAATTTGAGGCAACACCCATTCAGTAATTAAAGGGTAGGTGAGAATTGAGGTAAAAGATGGTCTAGTTTGCTTTCACAAAAAGAATCCATCTGGGAGGGGAAGATGATAGGAGTTTGACATATTTGTAGAGAATGTTGATGTATCATAGGAACTATCTAATCTAATCCTACATCTTCATTATACAGATGAGAAAACTGACACCACAAAAGGTAAGTCATGAGGTTATAATTAGATTTTATTGTGGCAATATAAAAAAGGGAATAGAGGTAAAAAAAAAAAAGGGGGGGATTCTACTGGAAAAAGAGGCAAATGGTGGCAAAATGAGGAAAATTACATTTCATGAGGAGGCAAAAAAGATCTATTATAATTGAGGGAAAGAAGGAAGGGGGATGAATATTGTGTGAATCTTACTTTCATCAGATTTGGCTCAAAGAGAGAATATCAGGCATATTTGCTTTTACACGGAAACTTGTCTCATTCTGGGAGGGGACAGGGGAAAGGAAAGGAGGAGGCTAATAGAAGAAAAAACAGAAGTAGTAGGGGAAAGGTATAAGAAAGGGAGAGGGGCTGCAAAGGGGGATGGCAATTTGAGGGAAATGGTGGACAGAAACAAAATACTGGGGAGGAGGGAAAGGAGGAAAGGAAATAGAAAAGCACAATTTAGGGTAGCTAAGATGGTGGGAAATACAGAATTAGTCATTTAACTGTGAATTTGAATGGGATGAACTCTCCCATAAAATGAAAGGAGTTGCAGATGAGATTAAAACCCAGAATCCTATAATATGTTGTTTACAAGAAACACATTTAAATCAGAGTGATACATATTAAGTAAAGGTAAAAGGCTGGAGCAGAATATATTCTGCTTCAAGTAAAGTAAAAAAAGCAGGTATAGTGATCCTAATCTCAGATTAAGCAAAAGCAAAAAATAGATCTTATTAAAAGAGATAAGGAAGGAGACTATAGCTTGCTATAGGGTATCATAAATAATGAAGTAATATCAATAACTAAACATATATTCATCAAGTAGTATAACATCTAAATTCCTAGAGGAAAAGTTAAGAGCTGAAGAAGAAAAAGACTATACTAGTAGGGGATCTCAAAGTGGATCTCTCAGAATTAGATAAATTGAAGCACAAATAAATAAGAAAGATGTTAAGGAGGTAAATAGAATTTTAGAAAAAAAATATGTATGATAGATCTTTGGAGAATATTGAAATGGAGACAGAAAGGAGTATACTTTTTTCTTGGAGGTTCATGGAACCTATGCAAAAATTTACCATATATTAGACCATAAAAACCTCAAAATCAAATGGAGTAAGGCAGAAATAGTAAGTGCATCTTTTTTAAGATCATGATGCAATAAGAATCACATGTAATAAAAAACCAGGAAAAAGTAGACTAAAAGTTAATTGGAAATTTAAAAATATGATCCTAAAGAATGAGTGGGTAAAACAAATCATAGACACAATCAATAATTTCATTAAAGAGAATGACAATAATGAAACAACATACCAAAATTAATGGGATGCAGACAAAGTAGTTCTTAGGGGAAATTTTATATCTCTAGATGCTTACTTGCATAAAATAGAGAAAGAGAAAATCAGTGAATTGGGCATGCAACTAAAAAATCTAGAAAATATAAAAAAAATTTAAAAATCCCCAAGTAAATGCCAAATTCAAAATTCTGAAAATAAAAGGGGAGATTAATAAAAGTGAAAGTAAAATCAAACTTTTGAACTAATAAACAACACTAAGAGCTGGTTTTATGGGGGAAAAAAACCCCAACAAAATAGATAAACCTGTAGTTTATTTGATTAGAAAAAGGAAAGAAGAAAATTGTTAGTATAAAAAATGAAAAGGATGAACTTTCCAAATTGGAACAAAAATTAGGAACTATTTGAACAACTGTATGGCAATAAATATGATAATCTAAGTGAAATGGAAATTTAGAAAAACATAGATTGCCCAGATTAACAGAGTAGGAAATAAATTACTTAAATAGCCCAATTTTAGAAAAATAAATTGAACAAGCTACTTATCAACTCCCTAAGAAAAAATTCTCCAGGACTAGAAGGATTTACATGTGAATTCTATCAAATATTTAAAGAATAATTAAGGAAAAATAAGGAAAGAAGGAATCCTACCAAATCCCTTTTTATGACCCAGACATGGTGCTGATACTTAAAACAGGTAGGGTCAAAACAAAAAAAATAAAATTATAGACCAATTTCCCTAATGAATATTGATGCAAAAATCTTAAATAAAATATTAGCAAAGAGACTACAGCAAATTCTTCCCAGGATAATACACCATGACCATGTAGTATTTATATCAGGAATTCAGGGATGGCTCAATAATAGGAAAACTGTTAGCATAACTTGCTATATTAATAACTAAACTAACAAAAATCATGTGATTCTCTCAATAGATGCAGAAAAAGTATTTGACAAAATCCAACACCTATTTTTATTAAAAAACACTAGAGAGTATAGGAATAAATGAAGTTTTCCTTAAAATCATCAAGAGCATCTATTTAAAGCCATCAGCAAACATCAGATGTAATGGGAATAAACTAGAACCATTCTCAATAAGATCAGGGGTAAAACAAGGTTGCCCAATATCACCATTACTATTCAATACTGTATTAGAAATGTTAGTGCTAGCAATAAGAAAAGAAAAAGAGAGTAAAGGAATTAGAATATCACGGTAAGGAGGAAACCAAATTATCACTCTTAGCAGATGATATAATGGTATACTTAGAGAATCCTAGAGAACCAACTGAAAAACTACTAGAAACAATTTACAACTTTAGCAAAAGTGTAGAATACAAAATAAATGCACATAAATCATCAGCATTTTTCAGAATTTTTATGTATGATCAACAAATTCTAGCAGTAGGAGATACGAAGAGAAATTCCATTTAAAAATAACTGTAGATAATATAAAATATCTGGGAGTCTTCCTGCCAAGGCAAAGTCAAGAACTATATGAACACAATTACAAAACACTTTCCACACAAATAAAATCTCTTGGGAAAATATCAAGTACTCATGAGTAGGCTGAGCTAATATAATAAAAATGACAATACCATGTAAATTAATCTATTCAGTGCAATACCAATCAAACTCCCAAGGAATTACTTCCACAGAGCTAGAAAACACAATAACAAAATTCATCTGGAAGAATAAAAGGTCAAGACTTACAAGGGAATGCATGAAACAAAATGCAAATTAAGGTGGTCTCACTGCACCAGACTTAAATCTATATTATAAAGCAGTGGTCATCAAAACCATTTGGCACTGGCTAAGAAATAGAGTAGTGGATCTGTGGAATAGATTAGGTTCACAGAACAAAATAGCAATGTCTATCATATCTAGTTTTTGACAAACACAAAGACCCCAGCTTTTGGGATGAGAACTCATTATTTGACAAAAACTGCTGGGAAAATTGAAAATTAATATGGACTAGGTATTGACCCACACCTAACACCCTATACCAAGATAAGATGAAAATGGGTTAATGATTTAGACATAATGAGTGATATTATAAGCAAACTAGAAGAACAAAGAATAGTTTACCTCTCAGATCTGTGGAGAAGGTAGGAATTTGTGGCCAAACTAGAACTTGAATACATAACTGAATGCAAAATGGATAATTTTGATTATATTAAATTATAAAGTTTTTGTGCAAATAAAACCAATGCCGACAAAATTAGAAGGGAAGCAATAAAATGGGATTTTTTTTTACAAAGATTCTAATGAAAGTCTTATTTCTAATATATAGAGAGAACAGACTCAAATTTATAAGAATTCAAGCCATTTTACAATTGGTAAATAGTCAAAGGATACGAACAGGCAATTTTCAGATGAAGAAATTAAAACTATTTCTAGTCATATGAAAAAGTGCTGTAAATTATTATCGGTTAGAGAAATAGAAATTAAGATAACTCTGAGGTACCACTACATATCTCTCAGATTGACTAAGATGACAGGAAAAGATAATGACGAATATTGGAGGGATACTAATACATTGTTGATGATGATGTAAAATGATTCAACCATTCTAAAGAACAATTTGGAACTATGCCCAAAGGGCTATCAAAGTGTGCATACCCTTTCATTCAGCAATGTTTGTACTGGGTTTGTATTCCAAAGAGATCTTAAAGGAGGGAAAGGAATCCACCTATGCAAAAAATGTTTGTGGCCCTTTTTGTAGAGACAAGATGCTAGAAATGAATGGATGCCCATCAGTTGGAGAATTGCTGAAAAAGTTATGGTATATGAATGTTATGGAATATTATTATTCTACAAAAATGAACAGCAGGATGATTTCAGAGATGCTTGGATAGACTTACATGAACTGAAGCTAAGGACCAGGAAATCATTATACACAGCAAGATTATACTATGATCAATTCTGATGGACATGGCTCTTGTCAATGATGAGGTGATTCAGACCAGTACCAATGGCCTTGAGATGAAGAAAGTCATCTTCACCCAGAGAGAAGACCATGGCAACTAAATATAAATCATAACATAGTATTTTCACTCTCTGTTATTGTTTGCTTGTATTTGCTTTTCTTTCTCATTTTCTTCCTTTTTTGATTTGATTTTTCTTGTGCAGTATATTTGTGGAAATATGTATAGAAGAATTGCCCGTGTTTAACATATATTGGATTACTTGCCAATGGGGGAGGGAGGAGGAGGAAGGTAGGGAAAAAAATTAGAACACAGGCTTTTGTAGGGATTAATGTTAAAAATTATCCATGTAAATATTTTGAAAATAAAACGGTATACTTTTTTTTTTTAAAGAAGTTTAACTTGTCCAAAAGTGCATAGATAATGAGCAGCACATCCAAGCCTAGAACCCTTCTCTAGTACTGTGAGGTGAGGGTGGTAGAGTTAAAATTAACAGAAACATTGTTTAGCCCAAAAATTAGGGGGCATTGGTGAGGACTGGGATGGTGAAGGACTCACAATAGGTACCTTTAACTACAAGTAGAGCTGTTCTATGTCATGGGGATACAAGTTATTTCTCTTGTCCTGCAATTAGAAACAGTGGGTGGAAGTTACAGGCTTAGGCTTGATTTAACCTAAACAGACTAGCAATTAGAGTTATCTAAAATTGGTATGGACTGCTTCAGCAGGAAGTGATGAGTAGACATCTTCAAAGATAATCTTTATAACTACTCATTGCATATATCATAGAAAGGATTCTTATACAGAAATAGGTTAAATGAGATGTTCTCTCACCATTCCTTCAAGCAGATTCTGGGAGTCTGTGAAATCTTAGCCCAAGTACTCTAGCCACTAAATCCAACTCCTTTAGGCTACTGCTAAATGGCAGCTAGCCTTCAGCAATATACTTTTCAATTGAATAAAGTAATTTTGATCTTCTGCTTCACAAACAAGAGAACTATCATCACCTAATCCAAAAGGGCAAATCTTTCCAGTTGCAGATGACATAGTCTGGGGGAAGACCAATGAAGAAAAGATTCCTCCCCTCACCCCAAACACAATCAAAAGTTCCACAGGAAACTATTTCCAACTGTAATGAATGGCAACCAGAGTGAAATTGCAGCAATCACCAATTATGCTGGAAAATGGGCTTCCCCCTTTCCCAATCACTAATTAGTAAAATTCAGGACAACAGAATATGGAAGTACCTTAGAATATGAGAGAGAGAACTCTTCTCTCCACTACTTTGTAGGTTGAAGGAAAGAAGACAACCCACTCTCCATTCAAGGAAAAGGGGTAAGTTGAATTACAGGACTAATTTTTTAAAATTATGCTTTATTTTCATCTACCTCACAAATCAATTGCATTTAATTGATATCCATACATAATATCAGTGTGAATATACTTATTGGATATGATGTCAAAAAGGGAGAAGGGGAAGAAAACAAACAAACAAAAAAACTATGCACTGACTGTTTATCATAACTGCCTCCAAAATGAACTGCAACTTGAAGGAAAGAAGCATATGTATTTTTTGTTTTAAATCATCTCTTGTTTAATTCATTTAAAATGTGTCCACCTCTATGATTGTCCAACATTTAGCAGTCCTTTGCTAAAAGTCAATGCTACCAATTGAAATTCAGCAGGGATAAACTCCTCTCCAGATTTTGTTTTCATACTGACAACTCCAAAAGCAATCAGAGATATGTCTCTTGTCTGCAATCAACCCAAGACACCTTTCTCAATCTAGATAACCAAATGATAATAATTTGTGAATAAGAAAAAGTCAAATAGATATGAATATTTTAGCATGGGACATTTTATATTTACCTACTCCTATGATTTTATTGGGATGAGAGCAACCTCTAATAAGAAAATTTCTTGCATCATTGTAGATCTACAACCCTATGGCAAGATATTGTTTGTGAGAATTGCCTGATGGCACCAATATATTAATGGACTTGCCAGGCATATTGACATGGCCAGTATAGATCATCTGGAGATGCAACTCCCTCACTTTGAAGCACGCTTAACTATCAACTATGTCATGCTTGCTGCCTCTCATGATCAAAACAAATCCAACAAAAAAGCTGGTGTTATTGAAGTCTCCTAAACATGTAAGAAAACTTTAGGGACATCTTTGACACTTTCTTATTCCTCACCCATCACATTTAATCACATGCCAAATCTTATTCATTCTAAGGTCAATTTCTTTAGCATTATATCCACTGTACTCCTACCATAACCACTTGAGTTTGAGTTTACATGCTTATAATTGCTTGCCTAGATGATTTTAAGGGGTTCCTAATGTTATGCCACAATTCCCTTTGATTGTTCTACCTCAGTTTTCCTTAACTATTCTACCTCAATTTCCCTGAATTGTTCTGCCTGCCTGTAACATCCCCACTCCTAACCATTAATGCTGATATAACTTAGGGCTAGCCACCCTAAGGTTATAAGCTGTGGATGTTTAATCAAGATAAAGAGAAAGACCTTCTATTTTGACTCCAGACTTTCCCATCTTATTTGAATGTCCTTTGCTCACTCTGCCTCCCCCATCTCATCATTGTTCTTTCCAATCACTAAACCCTATAAAGAATCTGTGGAACCCCACATTCGATACTAGACTTGGAAACGAGAGTCCAATCCAGTCATTTAATCAAACTTTCCAATAAATTAATTATTACAACTCTCTAATCTCTATCCTGTCTCATTTTCTCTGGCATTAAGCACTGATCTTGCCTCCAAACTCTTGAAAGAAAGAGCTCCAATTCATCCTTCACATCATATCATCCCAAACCATCTTCTTAATGTACTCCTTATATCACTTCCTTCTTCAAAAAATCTATGGGCTCTCAGCTGAAAACCCAATTAATGAGTTCAATTCACTTACAATCTTTTGTCCAGCTTTTCTTACACAATATCCCACCCTTTTATAAAATTCTCTATGTAACAGTCAACTAGACCACTTTATTATTCACATCCTGACCTCATATACATCTTTCACTCATATCAGCCTTTACATGGAATATTCTTCTTCCCCACTTCTTGTCTCTACTTTATGAAGTCTGAACAAATCGGGTAGACATGAATTACCTCCCTTCAGATTATTCATAGCACTTTGTAAAAACTCCTTTTAACTTATCACATTCTACCTTGCATTCAATGACAAGTGCATGCCTTACTCTTCCATGTAAATGATAAATTCTTTTAAGGGCAGGCCTATATTTAGTTCTAACTATTTTTTAATCCCAATACCTACTAGATTTATTTGCACAATGTAGTACTTACTTAATTCATGTCTGCTGAATTGAATAAGAAAAAAAATGCAAAGGTATGAAATCAAGCTGACACGAAAATACTTTTATGAGGTCATTAACTGTCAAAATGGATAGACCATTGGATTACAGAAAGACCTGAGTTCAAATGTAGTTTAAGACATTTAAAACACCCTGGAAAACTCATTTAAAAACTGTTCACTTCAGAAATTTTATCTGTAAAATGGGGATAATAAGAGAAACTATCTTTCAGGGTTATGGTGAATTTAAAATGATATAATATTTTAAAGCATCTGGCAAACCTTAAAAGCATTATATAAGATAGCTAGTATTTATGTAGAACTTTAATAGCTTTATAGATAATGCTACATAAATGCTATTATAGGAAAACAGCATTTTAAAAACCATTTTCACAAAATTTTTTTTGCATGTAACAAGTAAACAAATTTACTGAATATTTCAGGAAATGTTCATTGAAATTAAATGTTAAGTAAGATAAACATAAAACTTATAACTTACTTGTTCACAGAATATTTTATTATTTTGATAACCAATTATTCTCACTTAAAGGTGACAGAAAACAACTTCTATGACATAAATTAGGTAAGTACATTTTCTTTTCTTCCTTCCTTCCTCTCTCCCTCCCCTCCTCCTCCTCCTCCTCCTCCTCCTCCTCCTCCTCCTCCTCCTCCTCCTCCTCCTCCTCCTCCTTCTTCTTTTTTTGGCTGAGGCAATTGGAGTTAAGTGATTTGCCCACAGTCACACAGTTAGGAAGTGTTAAGTGTCTGAGGTCAAATTTGAACTCAGATCTTCCTGATTTCAGGGCTGGTGCTCTATCCACTGCACCACCAAGCTGTCCCCGGGATTTAAATTAGATAAAATTTGAGATTTTCTCATATGTTCTTGAGAATGGATAAACTATAAAAGAAGAAAAATACTGAATTTAGGAGAGAAAATTAGTCTTTTAGTAAAAGAACCCTCTTACTTGTCAGTATACTTTCTATATGAGTGTGTATATATATATGTACATACACATAAAAATGATAAATATAAAAAGACCAAATTACTATATATTAATATAATATAAAGCTAGAGGAGATATAGAGACAAAGAGATTGAGAATTAGGAACAGAGACAGCATGTTGAAATATGAAAGGAATATATATTGGAAGGAAATAAAACATTTGCAGGAAACCCAGTTGGCAAAATATAGTACATCATCAAACATCTCAAAGCCACTCAAGAGAAAAAGGTTGATACAATATTATTTATTCCCTTTGAGATTAACAGAGCATATTTCAAGTATTTCTTTTTATTAGGAAGAAAAAATGTTTTAAACCACTTTTATGGAAATTATTTCTATTAAAAGCACTTGTCTTAATGACTATTTAAGACCAAAAACTATATTCATTACAGAAAGGCATTCTGGTCAACTGTATATAGTTAATCCCAAGTGTCTAATTATACTGAATATATATACATATATATTATATTATTCAATTCTTACTTACAATTATGTCAATTAATAAGTATTATAATGTATCATAAATTATTGTTTTATTATAATTATGATAGCATCATATTAATACTAAATATATCACAATAAAGAAAAAATGTTACAAGTTAACAATACAAAGAAGAAAAACACTTGTTTGGGAGGAGGAAGAAGACTGCATTAGATGGTACAAATTTAGATTCAAAATTTCTCTTCTAAATTTTCAAAAAATCTTCAGGCCATGCAAATTAACATATTAATTTTATTAATATTATATTCACAAATTGCTTAAGGGAATAATATTTGATTGATCGAAAATTGTGTCTTCATTATATGTAAGAACATAGCTTATTTCATACTTGGAAATTTTGGTCATAAATAACAATAGCATCAACATTAATCGATAGCTATAAAGCACTTTTTCAGTACATGGAAAACAATTTCATTAGAGCAACTATAATGTAGGTATTATATTTTTTTTATATATATGAGGAAATTGAGGTTTGGAGAAGTCAAATTACTTGACCAAGATCACTGTAATATATGTGTGTGTGTGTGTGTGTGTGTGTGTGTGTGTATACACACACATATATATTCTATTTAAAACATATAGCTATACATACATTAACACCTTATTATTTACTTTTTTTTCTTACAGCATAAAAAAAGATCAAAGCCAATCCAAAGCCAAACAAACAAAAACATTGTTATTAGACACTATTATTATTCATGGTTTTTAATATATGTTCAGTTTTTGGTACAAAAAATTAATTATTACTACTAACAATGTACAGTAATTTTATTAGATATCTCATATTTCAAAGAAGAAACTGAGGATTTTAGAAACTAAGTGTTTTAGCCATACTTACAAAATCCATTAAGTGTTAGATTGGGGATTTAAAACCAGGTCTTATGATTCCAAGAGTTTTTCTACTACATCAGGCTATTCTTCTTTTAACTTCAATAAAGACAAAACTCATGTAGAATCTCAAGCTAAGGCTAACCACAATCCAAAGATCACATCATTGTCATACATCCCTTTATGATCCAGTCAAAGCTCATAAATTTAATTGTCCCTGCCTATGCCAACAGTTTTAAATGCTTCTCCAAGAATGTAGAGGAAGTGAATGTATAGAGGTAGCACTCTACATCCTTAGTGGTCAACCTCCGTCCTTCCTTCCTTCCTTCCTTCCTTCCTTCCTTCCTTCCTTCCTTCCTTCCTTCCTTCCTTCCTTCCTTCCTTCCTTCCTCTCTTCTTTCCCTTCCTTCCTTCCTTCCTCTCTTCTTTCCCTTCCTTTCCTTCTCTCTGTTCATATAGGTATCATCTCCTTATCTGCAGATGCTCCGTCCAAAGGAATGTAATTTTTGATCCTTGAAAGCTCAAAAGACATCTTTGGATTTATGGACTAGATTTCTTTTTTAAGGACCATGCCTTAAACTCAAAGCATTCTAATTCTCATTGTTAGCCAACAATATGTTCCAGATCAAATCCCAAATTTTGTCACTGTTTGAGTTCTGATTGGTTCAGGGAAAATGTAAATAGCACTTGTTTCTGTTTTTGGCTAGAAAGCCTGACGGTCTTCCCTTCCCAGAATGATTTTTTTTTGGGGGGGGGGGAATTAGGTAACACATTAGTTCTTCACTGCCTCATTTCTTACCTAACCTTAATCATTTAATGCACATTATCTCAAGTCAAACTGAGATTGGTAAAAGACCTTGGCTTTAAAAATCTAAAATATCCCATTGCATCCAGGGCTATCTCCAGTTTTCCTGATCTACATTTTGCCATCAGACTCAGATGGATCTGGAGAAGAAAATGAGGCTGCTGATTTTGCACAGGTAGCCTCACTTAAAATCCAATTCACTTACATGTCATGGCATCACTGCTCTGATATTATTCAACAAGGAAGGACAATCAACAACAGTGGGTTGGAAGAAACTAATATTGAATCTTTAAAAGAAAATAATTGTTTAAAAAACTGTTAGACAAGCACAAACGTCAAGATAATTGACAAGCAACTCATATATAGTATTTTAAGAATAATAGAGCACTTTTTTCCAAAAGAGATATATGGTGTAATTATTATCTCTGTTTTAGAGATAAAGAAATTAGGGCTTTGAGAGGCTAAAGAACTTGGTCATACTCACATAGCTGGGGAAGTATCCTGGATCTTATTTGAATTTGATCTTCTGATTAAAAAGAATGTGAGCATTCATATGGTGCTTTCAAGCTTCAAAGAATTTTCCATGATCCTCACAGAAACCCTATGATCTAAGTGCTATGATTATCCCTATTTTATAGGTAAGGAAACTGAGGCTGAGAGGTGTTAAGTGATTTGCCCACAGGCTTATAGTTTTACAGGATTTACATTGGGATCTTTTATGACCAAGAATTAAGTAATTAATTCTTCACTACTTCACTACTTCACCTAGCCTCCTGAGTTTTTCAGTTTTTTTTTTTGTTTGTTTGTTTTTTGTTGTTGTTAGCCCAATCTTTTAACAAGTATAATGGGTACATTTGAGGGTTTCTTTTTCTATTCGATGAATATTTTGTCTTTGATTTAACATCCATAGCACTATATAACATGGTTGTTGCATTTTATGCAAATGGTAAAATGAAAAAAAATCATATATATAGGAAAAAATATCAGGAAAGGCATGAAATTATAATTTTTAGGGAAACATCTTTGCTTTATTTAGGTAAATAAGTTACAAATATGCCAAAACTTGCCTAGGTAATATGTGATACTTTTTATATGTTTTCAAGAAATTTAATTTGAAAGTCTTATTTTCAAAGCAGCAATTAAATGCCACACAATTAAGAACACAGCATTATATCATCAGAGGCACCAAGGAAATATTGCATAATTATAATAAATCTGTGTTGTTGTTTTCCAGTCTGTCCACATAGTCATGGCCTACTTCTTCTACAAACGTGTGTATCACTATAAGTGCTTAGTAATTGTGCAGTAGATGGCAACTGATGATTCTTAATTAAGTTTCAAATGTGCTTCCTCACACAGCTGCACACACATGTGCACAGAGCTAATCGTTAGTTGCACCTGCTCCAACTTAGGAATATTTCACAGTGCACATGGCAAGAATGGCATTTTCAAGTGTTAATTTGTTGAATGTAAATCAATATATTTTTTCAATATTTAATGGCACATGCTTCTTGACAATTGCCGCTTATATACACAAAATTTGAAATGTAAAAGTTAACTGGTTTGAGTTGCTGACCTAAAATAGTAGTGACTTTTTAGACATGAAATAACAAAAAAAAAACTTTAAAAAACTCCTTCTTCCTGACTATTACCTATATCCCAGCCCACACATAATTTAAATGATCAATAAATGAGGTATTTTTCAAAATGTATATTAGAAAACTGTTTCCTTCTAATCAGACACTGAGTATTTTAGTCAATTTTTCCTCTTAAAAACATTAAAAACAAAATTGAAAAGAAAAAAAATTGGTTTCTACTGGCAAGTCCACTACAACAAATGCAATTGTGATTTTCTACTCTTATCTGAAATCTTTAGTTATAAAGCATTAAGGACAGAAATGATAAAAAGAAATTACCTTCTTAAGATTATGAGCTTAAACTCTTCGTTCTGCAAATGCAGCAAACCTGGCTCCAAAGATCACATCTGTTTCCTTAAGAATCACCTAAAAATCTGAAGTTAGACCAGCCACACAGCTGCAGAGATTTTAATTTGTGATGAAGGAGAATATTTCCTTTTACTTGAAATGAAAGTTTTTCACAATCTCTCTAGAATGGATTTCCTAATACCAACTCCATTCCTTTTTTGGTGCTAGAGGAGAACATGATGGTGGCAATTATCAAATATTGTTCATCACCAAACAATAAACATATAACTTAATTAAGAGTAAGGTTAAGGAATCATGACATACACATTTAATACTTTAATTTTTTATTAAAATAATAATCTTGAATCAACTGGACCAGGTTGATATATACTTCTATGTGAAAACAAAATCTATTTTATTTCTTCCTCAAGAAGAGCAAATGAAATAAATGCATTTTTTCTCAAGTTCAAATAATGTACAAATTATGAAGCTTTCAGAAGATTTGGAGTTTTGATTCTCTAAAATTCAGTGAAAATGAAAAGACAAATTAGACAATTCTTGTTGCTAAGAATTTGCCAAAAGCCATATGACAAGAAAACATCTTAAACAACTTAGGAGTAAATCAACAAACCTGCATGAACTTTGCTGTCAATCAAAAGTACACAGGGATAATACTCATTCTGAAAACTTAGTTTATAATATTACCTTGTCTTAATTTAACACTGTAGCATATCAAAAGTAATCTACAAAAACAAAAGAAAAATATAAATTTTATCATTTTATTAACCTATATGCTTCTGCCACTTTTGAAATATTTTAAATAAATGTATCTATCCAAAGTTTGTAATATTCTTACAAGCAAGTATGATCAAGAATTTAGATACATTTGGGGCCTTTTAAAATGTGTGATTATCTCACCCTATCAGACCAATTGGCTCTTCTTCATCCTTTGTTTTTGTTCTGCATCTGCATTAACATGGCTGCTAATTATATTAGTCTGGTGGCACATAAAGTCTGGATGGGAAACTCACATGATTTTAAGTGAAAGTATCCTTTGACACACAAATACATTTTTGATGCAATTGACCACTCTTATTTTAAAGTGCCCAGTAGCTTGTTAGGAAAGTGAGTTGTGATTTCTATTTTTCTTTTTCACAAACAATATGACAGTTCAGTCATCCATGCACATACAAATACACACAAAGAAGCTTTTAGTCTTGTATTTCTATGTATATTTAATTCAACCTTTTAAAACTGTACTCTATAATCAATTTGAAAGTTTGAGATTTCTTTTTATTCAGGATATTACATATACTGTTAACAATTATATATAACTTACTTCCATCAAGCCCTACTAAGTTAAATGTTTCAAAGTTAAATCACCATTAAACAAAATTCTGCATAAATGTTCCTACCACCCACTCATTCTCACAGTTCCATGCTATTTTTTTTTTAACACAATGAGTTGGCAAATGTGTTGCTTTTCTTAACAATCCCTCCAAATGAGAATGTTTGAAGATTCTCCTTATCTTCTACCACTTGTATACAATTTAGATTGTTCAGACATTCTTTTGCACAAATGATGTAAACTTTCTAATTTTTTTTGGTCTCTTTCAATGAGAATAGGAAATATTTGTTCTAAAACTCTGATAAAACCAGGCTTCAAAATATGCTTAAATGTTGCTCAAAAGAAGGTTACACTATTAAATTTTTACATAACATTCTTCTCACTTGTTTTAAGAACCAATTATAAAAAAAAAAATGAGTAATTACCAAATTAAAACACTCCTCAACATATATCACCAATTTAGGTGAAAGATGAATTTACTCAGGCAGATTATGACAAGTAAACTACAACAACCCAGAGCATTTATACAAAAAAAAAAAAAATTCAGCCAAACCATAAGAATGAAAAATGTAGATATGGTGACAATTGATATAGAATAAAGTACATTTAAGATATTTTGGTGTCAGTTCTACTAGTAAATTCTTTCCTTTGTGGATAGCTTAGTTGATTTAGTTCTCAGATTTGTTTCCTTACTGGATTTTCTTTAGCACCTACTTTCATGAAACTATTGAGAATGCTGATAGCCTCTCATAACAAGTTATGCTCTCCAACCAAAGATATTTGGCAGGTTAGAAAAAAAAAAATCAAACAGTATATGCTAACTTGCTGCTTCTTTTCAACAACAAATTAACTATTTAAAGACTTTATTATTTATCTAAATCCTTTCTCCTTCAAGTCTCCCCCCCACACACATATGTATATTAGAGAACTGGAACTCAAACATGTGACATTTTCCATTGTTGGGTACTTGGCTCAGTACAATTGCATAAGATTCCTCACAAAGTCCATAATCCAACATCCTATGTGGACAGAAAACTAACTAATTAGGAACCCTTACTTAGACAATATAATGCTTTCTCCCAAAATGCTTTTTAGCAGGACCAAATTTAGAATGCTACCATTTAAAAATAGTATATGGCAAATGTTTTTTGTTGAGTTCCTCTGGTCTTTTAAGTATTTCTTAATTTCTGGCATACATACTTTAAAATACAATGCTGCCAATACACAATATGTCCCACATAGGTGTATGTTTCTAATGTCTTACTTCTATAACCCTTAAGGTTAGCATATAGATATATCTAACTATATGAAAAGGAATATCAGCTGAAAAAAGTCAAGATTTTCATATTTCACTGGTTTAGCAGTTGGATAACAAACTGTTTGTGTCTGGAATTACTGTTCTATATTTATACTAACAAAAACATGTAAACCATAAATGAATAGACAAGAAATATCAGTTTGCTTAAAGAAATGAAAGCCACCAAGTTTAACCCATACCTTTCAAAAAGGAATTCAGAGAGGTGTAAGGAATGGGTGGAGTAGATAAGTGAGTAAGTAAGTGTGGGAGGTGGGGGTGGAGTCTACCCCTCCTGTACAATAGTAAATCTACCTGAAATAATTTCAGATGTGGATAATATATTTTCCACCTTTCCTTTTTTTCCTCATTCCTTCATTCTGATCAATTGTAGACCTTTCATTGTACTCCCCTGTCTATTATCACAGAGGCATATTAGAGAACAAGAGGACTCAAGTGTCACTTACCAGTTGCATGCCACAGATAAAGATAAGCGTGCACCTGCCACTGCAATAACCCATGGTTTCCAAGACCCCTGCCACAGCCAGACTGTCCCACGTCGGCCACCGTCGAGCCCCCACTTTATCCAATCAGATCGCGGGGAAGGACAGGCAAACCTGCGGAGGGCTCAGGGGCTCCTGTCTGCTGCTGCCAACGTCCTGGGAAGTGACAGGCATTAGGACCTGCTGGAGCGGCTCCGTGTCAGCAGCAGCAGCAGCGGCGGCGGCAGCAGCGGCAGCAACAGTGGCAGCAGCAGTGACAACAGCGGCGGTGGCAACAGCAGCAGCCGCTTCCAGCAACACATACCTTCACTCCCTCAGTGCAAACAGCGCTCCTCGGGCTGCGCTCTGCGGGGGAAATGCGCCAGGTGCCAGGAGCAAGAACAGGAGCAGGAGCTAGCAGCAGCCTTCACGCAGCAGCACTGAGGAACCCACAGTCATCTGGTCTCCAAAGTTTCACCCCCTCCCTCCCCTCCTCCTCCTGACCCCACACCCACTCAAAGTGCCAGCGCTGCAGCCTGGGCTCCCTCTCCAACGCCTCACGGGGCTGCAGTCAGAGCCCGGAGAGTGCAGCGCGCGGGGCGCCCTGAAGGCGGGGGGAACGCACGGGATGATGCCTACCCAGCACTGCCACTCTCTAAGGTGGTGATGCTGCGAAGCTGCCTGCAGGAGGTGCGGAGTGGCGGTGTGGGGAGGAGGAGGAAGAGGATTTAGGAGAAGGGGGAGGGATAGGGCGCCGGGGGCGGAGGCGTCCGGGCTCCTGTGTCCCGGCCGGGCGTCAGCAGCTGATGCTAACACAGTGATGCTCTTTCCAGCTCAGGCTTCCTACAGTCCCCGTCACCCCCCATTCCCCCTCCCGCTGCCTTCCAGCACCGCCCCCCCTTTCCTTACACTACCCGCCCTCAGACGTGTTAATCCCTAACTGACAACAAATCCCTTAACCCACCCCGTGCCTTGCTACCCCTTGATTTTTTCCCCTCCCCTCTTCAAAGGCGTCAACTTCTCAGGGCTGGTGGTGTGCTGCTGCTGCTACTGCTGCGGGTGCTGCGGGTGCTGCGAGTGCCAGTCACAATGCAGGAGGGGAAAGGGAGGAGATGGAGGCGACGATGGTGCTGGTGCTGGTGCTGGTGTCGGCAGCAGCAGCAGCAGGAAGAAAGGAACCCAGGAAGCATGTCAGTCTGTCCGTGTGGAGGTTCTGACTATCTTGGTCGTGTTCCCGCAGTCCAGCCCTGGAGTACAACATGCGCGTGGCTTGTGTGTCTATGCCCTCCGGAGTGGGGTGGGTAGAAGGGATGGGGAGGGAAGCTAAGCAAAGGGATAGGTGGATGGAAAGAAGGGTGCTACACCAGCATCCCAACAGTTCAGGCATAGCAAAACTGGTCCTTTCCGGTGCAACCACCGGCCTAAGAAGGTGAAGAAAGAGGAACAGTAAGCCACCGTCAGTATTGCTACCCCAGCTCTGTGCCTGTGGTGCTGACTCCATTCCTTTTCGTGAGTGGGAGACGGGAGTAATTGGGGAAGGGATCATTTCTGGGGTTCGTCGCAAGTGAATGCCAAAGAGGATGGGAGTGGGGGGACAGAACACTTTTGGGGAGCGGGAAATGGGTAGATTGAGTTACTTCTGTTTTTGGAAACAAGCTTCTGGTGTCACTTAAAAAAAAAATGATCCAGGCATTGGCACTAAAAAGCCGCAGCCTCACAAAAGTGTCCTGATAAGAGTCTGGGTGTCTATTCACATTGTCAAGTACTGGAGACTGCCCCTAGAACTGGACTGGGTGCCAAAAGACGCTCCAGCTATTTTAAGTAGAGTAATATTGGAAGCTTCAGAGCCTGTTGCTGCCCCCAGCTGGTCGAGAGCGGAAGGGCTTCTCTGATTTAGGCATGCCGGCGCGTTGGTCCCAGAGGGCAAGAGTATTTGGTGAGTGTTAGGGACACGCGTAGAAAATGACAGGAAAACTTCCCCCTGAGAAACACAATAAACAGTGAATATCTGATTCACTCCTCCCTCCCCCGGCCCCCGCCCCGAGAATTCATGAATATTCCGGAGAATTGAGTAGATAGAAATAAGCAGGGGATTACCAAATACTGGGTTAAAAGAATGGGGGAAAAGAAAACTTAAGAGAGATCAAAAACTTAAGAGAGATCAACGATAAGTGATGGAAGTCTTTTCCCAAGACGAAAACTTGAATAGCTCTTATTAAAGGAGTGCAAACTGCATGTGTAGAGACTTCTCCTTCACTATCAAAATTCAGCTCTATTTTGAAAGATTTATATGAAGTCACTTTCACTAAATTGGGATTTGTTTAGGGTAGAACGGTACTCAGATATTTAAGTAGTAATGATGCCAAATTAATACTTTTTAAAATGGAAATTGTGTTGTACTAGGATAACTGAAAATTCAGAATATTATCAGTTACCTTATTAGTGTCTCTTTTTGAAGCTCAGGACTGAACTTTCAGGAGCAATTTTTATTGGAAAGTGAAGGTGAATTGTAAATCTTACATGCCATTTATAGTTTAGAAAATAACATCTATAAGCTTCAGTTTTGTAATATGTAAAATAGGGGTCCTAATATCACTCAAGCTTTCTTCATAGGATTATTATAAGGATAAAATGAGATAATATCTATTAAACATCTTGTAATCATAAAGTTATATAAAAACAAAAAGCTATTAAACTGTGAAATTATAAAAGCATAAAGTTGTGAAAAATGTGGTGAAGTTTTGAATGGATATAAATGAGCAAAATATTAATGATCTGATATGAATAGGAACAGTGCATCAATTCACAATTTTGTTTATTTTGACAGTTCTTTGCATTTAAAATATAGCTACAGGAAGATACTGGAATATTATTCTGCATTATTCTTTCAATTATAACTATATGTTTTCTGTATGACAATATGATTCCATACAGAAGGAATGGGCAAAATAATTGTATCGATTTGAATCCTAGTATTTCATACTAATCAGATTCTATACATTAAAGAATGGTCATGCACAGATGCTCATGCAGTTATTACCCCTTTGCTCAGTTTCCATTGTAGGCAACTTGTGGACACGCAGCCAATTTCAAAATTTATAGCCACTTGATTTACAAATAATACTTTACTATACCAGTTGGCTCTGCCTAGTCATTTATTTCTAAGCCAATCAATTCTAATTGCTTTATTTATAACATGTTTCAAAAAATTGAGAATTGTAATACATTCTATGAAGAGAATGCAAATAAAACAAACCTAGAATACTGTTTCATTTCAAAGGAAGCTATAATGATTTTCAAATTAAGGCATTTACTTACTACATACTCCTTTCTACTCCTCCCCCCTCCAAAAATAAAATAAAAGAAGCAGAAACTACTATATTTCATCAGGTAAAGCAACAAATAATTGGGGGCGGGGAAAGCTGTTCCAGATTTAT
The DNA here is from genome assembly GCF_048593235.1 of Sminthopsis crassicaudata. NCBI lineage: Eukaryota > Metazoa > Chordata > Mammalia > Dasyuromorphia > Dasyuridae > Sminthopsis > Sminthopsis crassicaudata. The sequence continues at coordinate 176,782,099 of NC_133620.1, forward strand.
ACTATACTTTGTGAATTCTTCTGCAGTAGTACCTCCTATCATGCATGACCCAGTCTTTTTTTTTTTCTTTTTGCTTTCTTTGTCTAAGCTCTTTTCTGTATTTCCAATTTCTTTAGTATCTCCCTTCTATAGAATTTTTAATGTAACTATGAAGGCAGTAAAGATTTTCATATTTGTCTTTGTATTCTCAGCACCCAGCACAGTTCCTTGCACATTGTTGTTCAGTCACTTCCAATTTCCTGACCTTATTGACCAGACCATAATGTGCCAGATTATCCAAAGACAAAGAGTAATTTGCCATTTCCTTGTCCAGTGGATTAAGGGAAACAGACGTTAAATGTCCAGGGTCACACAATTAATTAGTAAATGTCCAAGATCAAATTTGAATTCAGGTCTTCCTGACTCTAGGCATAGCACTCTATCCACTAAGAGGCCTACTGTCCCCCTTTACACATAAGCCATATAATAAGTACTCTATTGAGTGGAATTGAATCTAATTCAAATAAAACTTCTTTGGGAAAACCCCTCCAATCCCAGATTCAATAAAGATTTCTCCTTGAGTCTCATAACATGATACTATTTCTGTATATATGTGTAATATTTAGACTACAGTTTTTTAACCCAATTTTAAAATTTGATTAGTTTTTTTTTTTATAAAATATAACAGTAATTTCCAAATACAATCTGTCAGTACTATAACTTTTTAATAAAGAAAAAACAATTAAGCTAAACTGACAAAGTAGTCCTGAAATTATTTATACCATTCTTTATTCATACTCCTCTACTTTCTACTATCTTTCTCAGTCACCTAGCAGTTATTAAGTTCCTAATATGTGTCATGTACTATATTATTCCTTAGAGATTCAAGGAAAAGAAAAAAAAATAGTCCCTAATCTCAAGGAGATCACTATTTCATGAGATAGATAATATGCAAGTAACTATATTTAAATAGTCTCAGAGGAAAGGCAATAAGATATAGGAAGAATAGGAAAGACTTCTGGTAGAAGATAGGTCTTTACAGGTAAAAATAATAATGGAAGGGATGTGAGAAAACTAGGGCACTAATGCATTATTGGTGGAGTTGTGAAATGATCTCACCATTCTGGAGAAAAATCTAGAACTATGCCCAAAAAACTATCAAACTATGCATACCCTTTGATTCAGTGGTATCTCTACTGGGTCTGTATTCCCAACAAGATCATAAAAGTGAGAAAAGGACCTATATATGAAAAAAATGTTGATAGCAGCCCTTTTCATAATGACAAGAAACTGACAATTGAATAGATGCCCATCAACAGGGGAATTACTGAATAAATTATGATATACGAGTATAGAAATATTATTGTTCTATAAGAAATGAATAGGCTGATTTCAGAAAAGCCTGGAAAAATTTACATGAATTGTTGTCGAATGAAACAAGCAAAACAAGAGAATGTTATATACAGTAACAAGAAGATTATGTGACAATCAGCTGTCATACACGCTCTTCTGGACTGCAACGAATCAAGGCAATTCCACTAAACTTGGCTTGGAAAATGCTATTCACATACAGAAAGAGAACTATGGAGACTGAATAAAGATCAAAACCTAGTATCTTCAGGTTTTTTTTTTTTTATTTCTCATGTTTTTTTGTTTGTTTGTTTGTTTTTTTCTCTTTTGGTCAGATTTTTGTGTAACATGACAAATATGGAAATATGTTTAGAAGAATTGCACATATTTAGCCTATATCAGATTATTTGCTGGGAGGGAGAAGGTAAGGGAGGGAGGGAGAAAAATTTGGAACAAAGTCAAAAAATGAATGTTGAAAACTCTCTTTATGTGTATTTGGAAATACTATTAAAAATTAGAAGGTAGGTCTTTAACTGAGACTTCAAGGAAGCTAGAAAAGCTGGAAGACAGTGATGAGAAGAGTAGAGAGTTCTGAAGTAACCAGGGAAAATACCCAAAGTCTATCAATGGTATATCACATAAGAGGGATAGCAATTTTATTGAATCTCAGAATCTGTGAAGGAGAGTAGTGTATCAGATTAAAATGGTAGAAAGAGTTACACTTGTGAAGGGCTTTATAAACTGAACAGATGATTTTATATTTGATCCTAAAGGTTATTGGGTTCTACTCAATTTTATTGTATAGGAAAGGAATGTCTTCCCTCACCCACACCTTCTTAATTGAGTTTATTGAATAGGAAAGGAAGGCAATATGGTCACACTTGCATTTTAGGAAGATAAATAATGAAGATTGTTCATTGTGACTAATCTGAAGTCAGATGTCTTTTATTCTTGCTTTCAATTCCCCAGTTGTAGTTAAATATATTGGGGTTTTCCCCCCTTCTGCATTCCTTCATAAAACTCTTCCCATGTTTCCCTGATCTCTTATTGATCATTTCTTATAGCCAAGGATGATCAAAAACCTCAGCATATTAAACCATTCTCCAAAGATTGTACCTTTTCAAAAAGTAACTTGGAACACTGCTCTGTATGCTATAGGAACTTTATAAATGTCACTTAAATTAAACTTAACTGTCTAAAATTATTTAGATTGAACAAATTCACTGATAGTTGTATGAATTAAGGATACATAGACATATATGTTAGATAAAGTCAAGTGGAAAAGATCCCATTTAATAAAATGAATTCAAATATTTAGTGTAAATTCAGGATTATTTCTTCCAAATATTTTAGCTGTCAAGTACACTAAAATCTAAACAAATGATTGCTTAGATTGTTAAACAAAATGTTTTAATATGCCTATAGTAATGTATTCATTATGTGTTTTTTTTAAATGTAGTTCAGATTTATTATTCAGCATTAACGTATCTTTCAAGTCAATACAGTTACTGTATAATCTCTTTATTTACTGTGCTTTCCTTGTTTATCCTTCTACAATCCTAATAAATACTATTTTAATAGAATATTAAAAGTGATTAAGAGAAACATTAGGAAAGTAGATATCTGTTCACTTACTATAGGATTAGTCAAAATTCCAACAGTGTTATGTTTTGAGCTTCTGGAATAAAGAAAAGTAAAGAGATTCCACAAACCTATCTGCACCTTGCTTATGACAGAATGGAAATGCCATTCTTTCTTGGAAGAGACTTTTGACTAACTTAATTCTCTCATTTTATAGATGAAGAAATTGAGTAGAGAGATTTAATAACTTATGCAAAGTCACACAGAAATCAGCAGATATAGTATTCAAAAGTTTTTTTTTTTTTTTTTTTTCCCTTCCAAAAAAAGGTTATGGGAAAGGAAATGAATAAAAGACTTTTCTTACTTCTACACTTACAACTAGTAAAGCCACGTTGGAAAATAATGAGCTTTGCCAATGTTCTGCGTATGTCTCTGGGTGTCATTGAGTCCAAAAAACCATGGTTCTAGTCTTCTTTTGTCTAGGCCCTAGGTAAGTTAGTTGGAGCAGTGCAAAAGTGATGTGGAGAAATTAACAAGTTTCCAATGGATTTTTCTCTCTTTTTTTTCTTTAGTTTTTGCATCTTGTTAAAAAAGACCAGCAGTCCTTTCAAATTCCTGCTTATTAAGTAGCTGGAGAAACAAATGACAGAGAATTTCAATCACCCTCTCCCTCTCTTTGCCCCTCCCCTCCCCCACACCTTTCATTCCTGTCCTAGCTTATTCAGATTTCATAAGACATACAAAAAAAAAAAAAAAAACCTGATTCATGTCAAATCATATAATGAAATTTCAATTAGTCATTTATACGCCTTAGAAATAATTACTTTTTAAAAAATGCTTAAATAAATTTTAAGTTATAACTTTCTTACTAGTTTTGGGTATTAGATTATTATCTCATTTCCTAAAAAGAAATATTATATGTCACAATACTTCATTAACATTTCATGCAAATTAAAATTAATTTTATTTTCTGAAGTTTATGACATCACATATAATAATGGAAGATTAAAACCAGTGGAAGATAAAACCCTGGAAGATAAAACCAGTGTATAAGATCACTGCTATGTATAATATGACTAATTCCTCTGATAGGGATAAGCATTTATATCCTGAAGTATTTCTTACATCATTTTCAATTTTATATAATTTTTGCTTGAAGTACAATTTCTTACAAGTCCTATGTCTTGAAAAGTTTTTATGTTTGATTTGGTATCTTAGATAACTATTTCAACAATTTGATTCTTCTTCCTAACACTTGTTGCAGTCAGATATTCAGAACATGTAGATCTTATATTCCAAATCTTTTTTATAGAGTACTATAAAGTTCTATAGAATATAATTGTCATTTTTGTATAATTATTTATCTTTCATAATATTCAATTATACATATAAATATACATGCACAGATACATATACTTTAACTGAAGCCAAACATATTGTTGTACTTAAAAATAACTGTTTGAATAGATATGTGGAAAAGTCATCTAGATATCCAATTCTCTTCTGTATGCTGCTATTAGAATGTTCATTCACCTAGTCAACTGCCAATAAGACATGTATTAAGTGCCTTCTATTTGCCATATATTATGGGCCAGAACTCTGAACTTGAAACAAGGAGCTGTCAGTGGAATTGATGAGATAATGGTTATCTAGTTTATCATGGTTCAGTATGATTAATTTAATCTTACAACAAATAATGGTTTCCTAGTGATATAATGATTGATTTATACTCAGTGTAGAGCATATAAGCAGGGACTGAGAGCCACAGAAGAGAAGCTTTCAGAGGGCAGGGAAGACAGGCGGGAGCTCAAGCTCTCCAAGGACAGATATTCATTTGATCTTCAGTCAGCCACCGGTGGCAGGCTTTCTTCCTACATTTCTCCACTAAGACCAAGGCCAGTCTGAAAGGCTCTCCAGAAAGCTGCTCAGCCCCAGGGAAATAATAAAGAATCTGGACTATAAGAAAGCTAACTGGGCCCCAGAAAAGGAGATAAGACTTTGAAATAGATAATAAAAGATTTGGACTTTAACCCCTGGCTACTCTTGTTGTGATTACTGAACTGAAATGAAAGTTGCTCCCAGAGACCCCCAGAAAAACAAATCAAGAATATTACAGCCATGTACTCTTATAGGCTAAAAGTGTTATTTGTATTTAAGTAACATTTTAACCCAGAAGTTTATGCATTATGTGGAACTAGGGGGAATGAATTCCGTGGAAAAAGTGTTGTTATAATATGTTTTTAATTAATCATATGTCAAGAGTTATTGAAGAAATAAATTGATTTACCCTAAAAACATTACGGAAATTTTGAAATTTCTCATCAGTAGCCCATCATCTTTTCAAACTTATTGCTATGATTTTAATTTATGATCTCTTTATATATCTTTTGGATTTATAGATCTCTTAATTGATATTCTAATCTTCTATCTCTCCCATTTATAATCCATTCCCTCCATGGTTAGTTGTTTTCCTCCCAATGACAGAAGAGCTGATTACATTTTTTCTCTGCTACAAGATTTTATTGATTTCCATTGTTTATGAAGCAAAACAGGAGAGCACTCTACTATCTAGAACCAGATTATGTTTCCAGCCTTTACTCTGCTATCCTTTATACCCTTTATGTTCTTATCAAACTGAACTAATAGTCTTCACCTAGGCTCATCCTGTCCTCCCGCTTGCCTCCAGATTTTCTTTAATTTCCTCTAAAAATGATTTTTTTCATGTTTTTTATTTTTTATATTGCCTAAAATTCTTCTTGAATTTCTCCCAATTCCAAGGGAACTATCTTATATAACAAATGGATAAATACATATGGATAATAATCATAACAATAATCAAGAAAATCAGCAAAATACAATAAACATGTTGAAAATGAATAAAGTACAACTGAAATTGAAAATAGTACAATGGAGGAGGAGAATTCTGTAACATGGTAGAACAGATCAGATTTCAAGCTCTTCAGATTTTCCCTACAAATAAAACAAAAGTATACCTCAGGGTATAATTCATCAAAGACTGGTGAAAAACAGATAAAACTTGGCTCCAAAGAGGGCGTTCCTGGGACAACCAAAGAAGACACATAGGAAGATCCCAAGACCAGGCTTTAAGTGGAGTATAAATACCTACATGTTATCCCCACAGAAACAGCAAGCACAGAGTCCTGGTGCCAGCTAGGTTCAGAGGGAACCTTACATAAAAGCACAGGAATTTTCATCTGGACAGTGTGGGGAGTCAGGCCTCTGAGTCTTGAGAAGCTGAGGGAGCCCCAGCTGTGCTGCAAAGATACTGCCCTGGGCAAGAAGGAACCAGGATACCTGGTGATTGCAGAAGCAATGGAACAGGAATGCTACTGGCCATGGATACTTGCAGAAGAGTCGAACTATTGGTTTGGGGTTCCAGGTCAGAGGGAAGAGCTAAAGTGAAACAAGAGCCACCATTCCTCCCATCAAAATTAAAAATGCTTAAGTTAATAGTTCTCTTAAAAAAAAAAAAGAATACAAAAAAATGAAAGAAGTTTACTATGGGGTAGGGAAAACTAAGGTTCATCTTCAGAAGAGGATAATTATGTTTAAAAAAGAAAAAAAGTCTTTTTTCCCAAAGAGTAACATTAAATAGCTATGTGCTCAGAGAGAATTAAAAGAAAAACTAAAAGAAATACTTCAAAAATCAACTGAGAGGGATTAAGGAAAAACTTTTTAAAAGCCCTAAAAAATAAAAGGAGTCATCCAAAACAAACAAACAAACAAACAAACAAAAAAAAAAAAAAAAAAAGAAGAAGATTATAAGGGGGGAGGAAGTTCACCAAAGAGAAAAGGAGATATAGTCTTAAAGAAAATATTTCTTCAAAAATTAGAATTGAGCAAGGGGGAGGGGGTGGAGCCAAGATGGCAGAGAAGATACACACGATTCTGTAAGCTCCTTTCTTCCCTCAATACCAATCAGAAAATTTCAGCCTCAAAAATAGCGCTGGACTGATAGAAACCACAAGGACTGGAAGCACGACTTACCAACTGAAGAGAATCTGGAGTTTCAACAGGAAAGGTCAGTTCCTAGGGGAGGAAGAAGAGAGGCCAGCGCAGATGGTTGGGTGCTGGCACACTGCGCCGATCGTGCTGGGGAGGGCTCTGGGATCAGAGAAGCCACTGAGATAGAGGAATCTGCCACAGGCTGTTAGCTCTTCTCTGCTTATAAAACAACAGTTCAGAAGAGAAATCAAGCCAATTTAAAAATTTAAAGTCAGAGACTGGACCTTCCTCGACCTTGGGGGTGACTCAGCAGATCTCGACACTGTGGGTGTGGCTGACTTAGGCTCTCCATGCTTTCACTTGGGAGTAGTTAAGAGATTGAAAAGTGGGCATTAACTCATAGTGCCTTGCTGGGCTGAAGGCTGTGGAACTCAGCCCCGGGAAGTCCCAGAGACGTGGAACCTTTGAAACAGGGACCGTGGTTTCTGGCAGACACTTCCAGTTTGAGCACAGGGGCTTTTCACGTCACCTGCTGCTGACATCCACGCCCCATCAGGACGCATAAGCTGGGCTTTGTGTCGCCTTTACTGTTCGGTCTTAAACCTCAGGGAAGACGCTAGGACACAGCGCCCTTACAGCACAATCCTGCTAATCACCTGTGAGGCACTTCCAGGGAGGGGGTGGGGAACTCTCTCCCAGAGCTCTCTCTTAGCTCAGGCACAGGGGCCTCTGCATCCATCCTGTTTGGGAGGAAGCTGGTAAAGAAATAAATAAATAATTTCCTACCCCAGGGACAGACCCCAAAAGATTTTTTAAATATGAGTAAAAAAAATTATAGATTCCTTCCACACAGAGAAAGAGTGGGTATCCAACCCCAAGAAAGTTAACAGCAGAGAGTCAGCAGATAACAGCCTAAAGGGGAACAATTCCTGCCCCCCATCACATAACTCTCTCCTAGAAGAGACTATTAAAAAATTAAGAGAGTTTGAAGAAAAATGGGGAAAGGAAAGAGAAGCTATGATAGAGAATAACAACATGCTGAAATTGGAGTTGGAAAAAATAAAGAATTCACAGGAGATGCAAGGAAACAAAATTTGTGAATTAGAAAAGGTAAAAAAATCACAAGAAAGTAGGATTTCTGAATTGGAGAAGATAAAAAAGTCTCAAGAAAATAGAATTTCTGAATTGGAAAAAGAAAATAATTCTCAAAAAAAATTAGGGAAATGGAAAAAAAAATTAATAGAGCAAAATAATTCATTTAAAAACGAAATTGGGCATTTACAAAAAGAACTAAAAACTGTGAATGAAGAAAATAACTCCTTAAAATTCAGGATGGAACAAATAGAAATGAATGATTCATTGAGAACCCAAGAATCAGTCAAACAAAACAAAACAAAAAAAATAAAAAGCTGGAGAATAACGTCAAATACTTACTGGGAAAATCTATAGACCTGGAAAATAGATCTAGGAGAGATAATCTGCGGATCATTGGGCTTCCTGAAAACTATGACCAAAAAAAGAGCCTAGATTTTATTTTACAGGAAATTATCAAAAAGAACTGTCCAGAGATAATAGAAACAGAAAGGAAAGTAGATGTTGAAAGAATTCATCGAACTCCTTCTGAAATAGACCCTAAAAAAAGAACACCACGCAATATTGTGGCAAAGCTACAGAATTACCACACAAAAGAGAAAATCCTGCAAGCAGCTAGAAAAAAAAAAAAAAAAACAATTTAAATACCAAGGTGCCACAATAAGGGTCACACAAGATCTGACTGCCTCCACATTAAAAGATAGAAGGGCCTGGAACCTGATATTCCAAAAGGCAAAAGATCAAGGATTACAACCAAGAATAAACTACCCAGCTAAGTTTAGCATCTTTTTCCATGGAAGAAGATGGTCATTCAATGAAATAGAGGAATTCCATATGTTTCTAAGAAAAAAACCAGACTTAAACAAAAAATTTGATCTACGTACACAAGACTAAAGAGAAACAGAAAAAGGTGCACAGAACCCTTGAGAACTGTATCTCTGTTGTGGGTATATAGAAAGTACACATGGATAATTTGATTTTACTGATATAAAAGAAAAAAAGGGGAGGTGTAGTAAAGGGAAGGGGGTAGAAAAAGGAGAAGGAGTGATAAAAAGAGGGAAACTACATCCCAGGAAGAGGCATAGAAAATACACCATATCTGAGGGAATTTAGAGAGGGGGAGAAACATTGTGTAAATCTTACTCTCATCAGAAGAGGTTCAAAGGGTAAATAACTAACATATTTGTTTTTCAGAGAATTCTCTATCATCTCATTAAAAGGGGGGAGAGGAAAAGGGAAAAGGAAAAGGAGAATAAGTGAAGGGACTTGGAGGGAGGGGGGAGGGATACTAAAAAAAAGGGAGGGTTGCGCATCACAAGGGGGGTCTGTAAATTAAATATCGGGGAGGGGGATCAGGGGGGTCAAGGGAAAAAGCATAATCTGGGGATAATATGATGGCAGGAAATACAGAATTAGTAATTTTAACTGTAAATGTGAATGAGATGAATGCTCCCATCAAACGGAGATGGATAGCAGACTGGATCAAAAATCAGAACCCTATAATATGTTGTTTACAGGAAACACACTTAAAGAAGGGAGATACATATAGAGTAAAGGTAAAAGGTTGGAGCAGAATCTATTATGCTTCAAGTAAAGCAGGGGTAGCTATCCTTATCTCAGATCAAGCAAAAGCAGAAGTTGATCTAGTTAAAAGAGATAAGGAAGGAAACTATATCCTGCTAAAAGGTAGCATACATAATGAAACCATATCGATACTAAACATATATGCACCAAGTGGTATAACATCTAACTTTCTAAAGGAAAAGTTAAGAGAATTGCAAGAAGAAATAGACCTTTGGAGAAAACTGAATGGCAATAGAAAGGAATATACTTTCTTCTCAGCAGTTCATGGATCCTATACAAAAATTGACCATATATTAGGACATAAAGATCTCAAAATTAAATGTAGGAAGGCAGAAATAATAAATACTTTCTTCTCAGATCACAATGCAATAAAAGCTACATTCAGTAAAAAGTTAGGGGTAAATAGACCAAAAGTAATTGGAAACTGAATAATCTCATCTTAAAGAATGACTGGGTGAAAGAGCAAATTATAGAAACAATAAATAATTTCACCCAAGATAATGACAATGATGAGACATCATACCAAAATCTGTGGGATGCAGCTAAATCAGAAATAAGGGGAAATTTTATATCTTTAGAGGCTTATTTGAAGAAAATAAAGAAAGAGAAGATTAACGAATTGGGCTTGCAACTTAAAAGGCTAGAAAAAGACCAAATTAAAAACCCCTAACCAAAAATTAAACTTGAAATACAAAAATTAAAAGGAGAAATCAATAATATTGAAAGTAAAAAAAAAACTATTGAATGAATAAGTAAAACCAAGAGTTGGTTTTATGAAAAAGACAATAAAATAGATAAACCTTTGGTAAATCTGATCAGAAAAAAGAAAGAGGAAAATCAAATTGTTAGTCTTACAAATGAAAAGGGGGATCTTTCCACCAATGAAGAGGAAATTAGAGAAATAATAAGGAGTTACTTTGCCCAACTTTATGCCAATAAATTTGATAACTTAAGTGAAATGGATGACTTCCTCCAAAAATATAGGCTTCCTAGATTAACAGAGGAGGAAATAAATTGCTTAAATAGTCCCATTTCAGAAAAAGAAATAGAACAAGCTATTAATCAACTCCCCAGGAAAAAATCCCCAGGACCAGATGGATTTACATGTGAATTCTACCAAACATTTAAAGAACAATTAGCCCCAATGCTATATAAACTATTTGAAAAAATAGGGGATGAAGGAGTCCTACCAAACTCCTTTTATGACACAGACATGGTACTGATACCTAAACCAGGTCGATCGAAAACTGAGAAAGAAAATTATAGACCAATTTCCTTAATGAATATTGATGCTATAATCTTAAATAAGATATTAGCAAAAAGACTTCAGAAAATCATCCCCAGGATAATACACTATGATCAAGTAGGATTCATACCAGGAATGCAGGGCTGGTTTAATATTAGGAAAACTATTAATATAATTGACCATATTAATAATCAAATTAATAAAAACCATATGATCATCTCAATAGATGCAGAAAAAGCATTTGACAAAATCCAACTTCCATTCCTACTAAAAAGGCTTGAGAGTATAAGAATAAATGGATTATTCCTTAGAATAATCAGGAGCATATATTTAAGACTGTCAGTAAGCATAATATGCAATAGAAATAAACTGCAACTTTTCCCAGTAAGATCAGGAGTGAAACAAGGTTGCCCACTATCACCATTACTATTCAATATAGTACTAGAAACGCTATCCTCGGCAATAAGAGCCGAGAAAGAGATTCAAGGAATTAGAGTAGGAAATGAGGAAATCAAACTATCACTCTTTGCAGATGACATGATGGTATACTTAGAGAACCCCAAAGACTCTGCTAAAAAGCTATTAGAAATAATTCAGAATTTTAGCAAAGTGGCAGGATACAAAATAAATCCACATAAATCCTCAGCATTCTTATATATCACCAACAAAATGCAACAGCAAGAGATACAAAGAGAAATTCCATTCTAAACAAATGTTGAGAGTATAAAGTATTTGGGAATCCATCTACCAAAGAATAGTCAGGAATTATATGAGAAAAATTACAAAACACTTCCCACAAAAATAAAGTCAGATTTAAATAATTGGAAAGACATTCAGTGCTCTTGAATAGGCCAAGCGAATATAATAAAGATGACAGTACTACCCAAACTAATCTACTTATTTAGTGCTATACCAATCAGACTCCCAAGAAACTATTTTAATGACCTAGAAAAAATAACAACAAAATTCATATGGAAGAATAAAAGGTCGAGAATTGCAAGGGAACTAATGAAAAAAAAGTCAGAGGAAGGTGGTCTAAGTGTACCTGATCTAAAGCTATATTATATAGCAGCAGTCACCAAAACCATTTGGTACTGGCTAAGAAATAGAACGGTAGATCAGTGGAACAGATTAGATACAAAGGACAAAAAAGGGTACACCTATAGAAATCTAATCTTTGACAAACCCAAAGATACCAACATTTGGGATAAAAATTCATTATTCGGAAAAAACTGTTGGGAAAACTGTTAGTATGGCAGAAATTAGATATGGATCCACACTTAACACCATATACTAAGATAAGATCAAAATGGGTCCATGATTTAGGCATAAAGAATGAGATCATAAATAGATTAGAGGAAGAGAGAATAGTCTACCTCTCAGACCTGTGGAGGAGGAAGGAATTTATGACCAGAGGAGAACTAGAGATCATTATTGATCACAAAATAGAAGAGTTTGATTACATCAAACTAAAAAGTTTCTGTACAAACAATACTAATGCAAACAAGATTAGAAGGGAAGTAACAAATTGGGAAAATATTTTTAAAAGTAAAGGTTCTGACAAAGGTCTCATTTCCAAAATATATAGAGAACTGACCCTGATTTATAGGAAACCAAACCATTCTCCAATTGATAAATGGTCAAGGGATATGAACAGACAATTCTCAGATGATGAAATTGAAACTATTTCCACTCATATGAAAGAGTGTTCCAAATCACTACTGATCAGAGAAATGCAAATTAAGACAACTCTGAGATACCACTACACACCTGTCAGATTGGCTAAGATGACAGGAACAAATAATGATGAATGTTGGAGGGGATGTGGGAAAACTGGGACATTGATACATTGTTGGTGGAGTTGTGAAAGAATCCAGCCATTCTGGAGAGCAATTTGGAACTATGCCCAAAAAGTTGTCAAACTGTGCATACCCTTTGACCCAGCATTGCTGCTATTGGGCTTATATCCCAAAGAAATACTGAAGAGGGGAAAGGGACCTGTATGTGCCAAAATGTTTATGGCAGCTCTTTTTGTTGTAGCTAGAAACTGGAAGTTGAATGGATGTCCATCAATTGGAGAATGGTTGGGTAAATTGTGGTATATGAAGGTTATGGAATATTATTGCTCTGTAAGAAATGACCAGCAGGAGGAATACAGAGAGGCTTGGAGAGACTTAAATCAACTGTTGCTGAGTGAAATGAGCAGAACCAGAGGATCACTCTACACTTCAACAATGATACTGTATGAGGATGTATTCTGATGGAAGTGGAAATCTTCAACATAAAGAAGATCCAACTCACTTCCAGTTGATCAATGACGGACAGAAATAACTACATCCAGAGAAGGAACACTGGGAAGTGAATGTAAATTGTTAGCACTACTGTCTATCTACCCAGGTTACTTATATCTTCAGAAGCTAATAATTAATGTGCAACAAGAAAATGGTATTTACACACATATATTGTATCTAGGTTATATGTAATATTTTACACATGTAAAATGTATGGGATTACCTGCCATCAGGGGGAGGGAGTGGAGGGAGGGAGGGGATAATTTGGAAAAATGAATGAAAAAAAAAAGAATGAAAACAATAGAACAGAATGTGAAACATCTTACAAGAAAAATAACAGATCTGGGGATCATATTAAAAAGAGAAAATTTAAGAAGAATTGGACCACCTGAAAGGGGTTTCCAAAATAAGAACCTTGATAATATAATGCAAGAAATCCACACTCTATAAAGATATAAGGGGAGAGGGAGTAGGATAAAATGGGGAATAGAAGGATATGTAGATTTATGGCAGTGGGAAAGGTGTATTGATTAATGTGATTAAGATAAAGAGGTAAGGAAAGTGTGAAGAGAGAAGATAAAGGAGAGATTCATTGGTGCAGGGAGGCTAAGTAATAGCAAGTCAAGTTAAGAGTAAAATCAAAGTAGAAGAGTTATCAAGATAGAAAATAAGAGATATACTCAAACAAGGATCAAGAATAGAATTTATTAGAAAAAAGGTAGGGCTAGTAATCATTGACCTCAAAAGTAAACATAAAGATTCAATCAAGAGTGATATCTACATTATATGTCAGCCATATTATTACTGTTTTAGATGAATTTTCACATGTGTAAATGTATATTATATATGTATATGTGTGTATATGCATACAATTATATGTATGTGTACTTATAGACAGATGCATGTGCTTGGGTGGGTGAATCTATCTATATAAGTATATATATACATATCTATATATATGTATATATATTTTACATCTCCATGCTTAATTGTAATTTGCTTGAGGGGGTTGGGAAAGGAGATTAAAGGAGAAAAAAAATAAAGTAAAAAGTGCACATAAGAGAACAAAAGAATAACTTACAAGGAAGCAAAGAAAAGATAAACACTCATGAATATAATCTCTTCTACTATTATATATGATTTCTTGAAATGGAAATGTATTGTTACATATTTTAAATCCTCCCTGGGCATATGATTTTTTTAAAAAAAATTTCCTTTTCCATGTTTCTTTTTTTTTCTTATTTTGCATTTTGTTTTAAAAATATTGTTATAAAGAAAAAAATTTGGAAAAGAATCAGACCAAATAGCAATGTTCCATACCCTTGAGTATCTCTATGAAGTTAGCATCTTTTCAAAACTTCTTTGGAGCCATGATTGTTTTTTTGTTTTTTTGTAATTTTCGACATTCATCTTTTTATTACTTTATAGTTGTTTTTTCTTTCTATTTATATTGTTGTAGTCATTGTATATGTTTTTTTTGTTTTGTTTTTTGGTTTTTTTTTTTACTGTTTACTACAGCTGTTATTAGTTCATGCCAGTCTTCCCATTCTCTGAATTCATCATATTAATCATTTGTACAAAAGTACATATATGCAGTATGTGTGTGTATGTGTGTGAACAATAATTTATTTAGCCATTCCTCTGGTTGATAGACATCTACTTTGTTTCTAATTCTTTTACACCACACACAAAAATATCTTGCTACAATGTTTTTGTTGTATATGCATTGGTTTTTCAAATACTATTCCCCATGCTTGCAACATTACTATCACTACCATCACCATCCCGACCTTTAGTTTTTGAAATCTTACTGAAATATCTTCCTTCTGTAATTGAGTTAAGGAGGTTGGGATCCTCTTTCCCACAGTGTTATTAAGACCCATCCAGATTATTTTCTGTCTCGGGGTAACTTGTCCTCTGCAAGCAATCAGTTTCTTTCTTCAATGTCTCAGTATCTTTATGGTCCCATTCCAGAGGCCTAGGGAAAAATTATTTAAATCTTAAATTTAACTTATATCGAGGGTTTCCTTCCAAAAGGAATAGAGTGCACTTAATATACAATGTAAATAGAATAGCTACTTGTTTACTTTATATCAAAGAAACTTACAACACAAAAGATTCATAAACTTACATTGACAAATGTTTAAATCATGAAACAGTAACCCATAACTCTTATTATACTGTGTCTGAAAGATGATACTTAAAATATTAAAGCATGAAACAGTTTAGTGAAAGTTCCAAATATCCCATTTAGCCTCTCATCAGCTTTACATTTTCCAAACAATTACCTCAAAGTCTAAACTTTGTGACAACCCAGGTCATGACCCAGGGCTCATCTACTTGTCAGTAGTTGCCTTTGATAACAGTCTGTTGAAGAAAACATGCTGGCAGTTAGTTCCACGTAAGGAACCCAGAAATTCACAAACTCCTGAGGTTAAAGGGTTACCTCCAAACATAGAAATGTCCATATCAGGAACAATCTTTGATGATCTATATAGAAGGGAAGAAACACAACCACAATAAATAGGCAGTGACCTAAGTTCAAGGCTCATTCTCACTCAAGTGGTACATACAGATGCTGACATCATTAAGCAGCTATCATGAATGATGGAAGGATAAGATCTCCTTTCCCATAGGATTAAAAAAAAATCACAAGCTATATATTTAGAAGCAGAGATGGATTGGGGTAGGAAAGGAAGGAAACAAGAACAAAAATTATCTCTCCCTTAAAATCTATTGAATAGGTCATATTTTCTAGCTCAGTGACCAATCATCTTTGATATAGTATTCTCCTTTGCTGTATCATAGGAACCAAGAGAAATGGCCAGAGAAACTTAGTTCAGATCTATACATGTTCGATGGAGAATATTCATTATAATTCAATTAAATTCATTACCTCAATTCAACAAATATAAAATGTTTAATATATTCAATTCTCAATAAGACAATGACTATGAATGTTTTTTAAATGTCCTCTTTTTGGCATTTAAATTCTAAAGTGATGCAACATATTAAAAGTTAAAGAAATACAAATTAATTTGAGGAGAAATAAACCCTGAAGAACTAGAAGCATCATAGAAGGCTTCCCATAGGAACTTGGATTTGATTTGAGCCTTGAAAGAAACAAAAATATTCTAAAAGGAAGATGTGGTTTGAATGCACATTCCAATATGTAGGATTGCACAGTGCTTTAGAGATAGGAGATAGAATGCTGAGTTTGGAGGGCTGGATTATAAAGGACATGGAAGGGGAAAGAATTAGAAAGTAAGTTTCAAAACTTAATTCAGGGGTAGCCCCTCATCCTCTTTCCTCATTTTTTAATTTAAAATAATCCTTCTCTTTTCAGTTTCATCTCCTTCCCTGTTTGATTTATTAAGTACAAATGTATTCTTATTTATATGTATCGTTCTACTAGAGTGTAAGTTCTGTGAAAGCAAGAACATATAATTTGTTTTTATTTATGCATCCAATACCTTGCAATGAGTACAATATAATAATAATGGAAATTAACACTTTATTAAATTCTTATTTGTCACAACCCTGCGATTTATATCATTATATTAATATAAATGACATGTTAATAATAATAATGTTAGTTGTATTGTTTTGTTCTTTCTCCGTTTCCTCTTTGTCCCTCTTTTTGAAATCAAAAACAATACATTTAATCACCAATAATAATATTAAAAATAACTCTGCAGAGCAGTCAAATTTCTCCTGACTGATTCAATGGTATTATTTAATAATACAACATATTAATACAATAATAAAACATAGTATTGAAACTATAGATAGTATCTAACTTCAATTATAGTACATTTATATAAGATTTGAGTTCTTCTAGTTCAACTTTTTTTTTTTTTTTTTTTTTTTACAAAAGACAGGATAGTATCCAAATTGTTCATTCACCTTGCTGAAGTCACAGAATTCCTTCAATAAGGGGTATTATAGCTATAATTCAAATACAGCTTTGGGGTTTTACCCCCCTCATCTAGTGTTCTTTCTTTTGGACAATGTTGAATATCTTTATTTGAATCAATATGTAAGCATATGTTTAGCATATTTAGATTTCATAAAAATCTTTGGTAAACTCGTATTTGGTAAAGCTGACTTCAGAAAACTTCAGAGTTCTTTTTATAATCCCAAACTTCTCTCAGGGACACTGACCTATTTTTCAATAGCAATATTCTCTATCACTTGTTTGAATTATGAGATACTAGTCTTAGAGAAATTAAAAAAGAAAATCACATGGAGGACAATGGAGAGGTACATTGTAGATGTAATCAGGCCCTAGGATATAATAAATAAACATTCCAAAGACAAACTGAAATAATCAGGAAAGGATCAACTGGGGAATTGCATGACAGAGAAAGAAGATGGACAAGATACATGGCAAGAGCTAGAGATAAGCCACAGACAGATTGGGTGCTCTTCTGATATTGTAATGTCAGGTGAAAGTTAAGAAAGTTCTCTAGCATATTTGGTAGCTCTTTTGTGGGGAACATATAAGAGGAGATAGACAAAAGTTGTTCAGGCTGGCCAGGTATGAATGATTTATGATTTTTATCACTGAAGGGAACAATCAAATTGATTAGATCACAGATCCATTTGAAAGGACCTTAGGAGGTAATATTTACTTTTCAAAAGAATTCACCTAAAGGTTTCTTTGAATGGTGACTCACTTGATTATGATATAATTCATTTCAAATTAACTCATACACAACTCCACATAACACATGTACATATTATATTTATACTTATGAAATATATCCTCAGCTGTGGGAAGGCCCTAGTCAAAATAAATTATGAAAAAACAATTCCTGTCTTTTTAGAATGCTGCATCCTCAGTTGACAGATTATGTTGAGAATCATACTGGATTCTTATCCAGATCCAATTCATTTCTCTCTCTGAGAAGGAATTGGTAATGATTTCAGTTTTATTGAACATTTATATTCAAGTTCAGGAACAAAGATATTTCTTCTGGTAAAGATGCATCTTATTTTATACAATAGGGCAATTTTCAAAAATCCACATGTAGTCATTTAGACTTCATTGAAGCAAAGAATCATTTTAAGTACATATCATTGATTTGAATTATTTTAAATGCCATAGGAAAAATATTCCATACACTTGAGAATCAGTAGAGATGTATAGATAGACCCTTTTCTTGCCAAATAATATTCTTCTTCTCTCTCTCCCTTCCTTCCTCCTTCCCTTCCCCTCTCTCCATATAATATACATGTTTATATGTATATGTGCACAACACATATGCATAGATATAAATATATAAAAATGTATTTGTATGTACAAATTTCATCACTCATAATTTTACTTCTAATTGCCAAATTTAATAGTCCTTTCTCAATTTTCATCATTCCAGACCTCTATGACATTTGACATTGTAGAGTAGACTATAGAGGTCAAACAAAATATGAACCACAAAATTCTAAAGTACAATGAAACCAGATTAAAATTATTGGTAATTAATTAAAAAAAAAGAAATATGGTTATAGAACTTTTCAGTGATTGTGGTTGTGCAGAAATCAGATTTTCAAGAATTATTCAAACCCACACTAAAATAAGGTCAGTGTAAAGGAAAAACTCAAAAACAAAGAGAAAAAAGGAACTTCAAAGCCTAAAAGATTCGATGCAAAAATGTCTAATTAATCCTTAGAATATTAATAAAGAGCTTCAGAAGGACTTTACAAATACCTTGAAGGGTAGATTTCTTAGAGATGGGAGAAAAGTAAAAAACAAAACAAAAAACTACTATTGTTATAAATATGTGTGTGCATATATGTTTGTGTGCCTGTGTTTGCCTTGTTTGTCATAAATAAAAAAACACAAAGACTTGATTGTTAAAGAATGGAAAAAGGTATTAATTATTGATGAAACTTACTTTTTCACTGAAGTCATAGCTAGAGTATCAATAGAAGAAATTTATGTGAGCATATAAGAACTAGACATCTTAATCAACTACTTAATCTCTAACAACAATAACAACAACCACAAAATATTTGGTTGTGTATGTTTTTTTTTTTTTAACATCTTATGGACTTGAAAGCCTTATCACAATGGGGAATTGTAAGTTTTGATTAATATAATAATATGTTAAATTATTTCCAAATCATAGAGATTTCTAAGTTGAGATGTAATATAGCATCATGTATTTACATCATGCTATATAATAAATAAAAAAAAATTTGTATAGGGCATGCAGTTACTTTCAGTTACTTGGGAGCTCACTTCAGACATCACTGATACCCTATGCCATAATCAAGACTAAATGAATTGTTTTTAAAGGATGCATTTAGTATCTTATTTGATATGTGCTTTCATAATGAAGAGTTAAATAATTGATATCAAAATTTGTTGATTCAACAATAAATTGAACAGCTGAACAAATGAGTAAAGAAAAATAAGATAATTGTATATTATATGTTTTTAAGATGTAAAAAGTTGTAAGATTTATTGTATACATCAGCAGATTATTTCCCTTTATCTCAAGTGCATTGCTTTTCATGCTGATAATGTAATAGTAAGTGGAGACACTACAATAGTAATAATGTAATAGTAAGTGGAGACAAAAGTCATGTCATATGCTTTGGTTCCAAAAAGTCAATTCCAAGATTGGGAGAGGCTAAACTTAAAATTAATCTGAAAAAAATCTGAGAGGGGTAGGGTAATAAAATTTCAATATTAGTGATGTGATAGAGCAGACAAAAAAAAATCTAATCTGAAAATACATTAAGAGAAACCGGCTTTTCAGAATAAAGGAGGTAATAGGCTCATGGCAGCTGATTGCTAACAGTGTAGTACTGTGATGAATTCTGGGTACTGCATTTTAGGAGGCCCGCTTGTGTATATTGCAAAGAGTATTCTTTTCCAGTAAGCACTTTCCTTTGAGATCTGCTTTTTTTTTTTCTGGTCTCAGAAATGTCAATGTCTCCCCAAGTACCTTTTTTTGACTGGTTATGTTCTCTCAGATCTTTATAGAACTTTGTGTTTCTGTTCATATCTATAAATAAAGAGACTCAAATTTGAAATGGAGAGTACCTTACAATATTCAATAAAAATCCTGAACTAAATGATACCCAGCATTCTTTTCAATTTTAGATTTATGGCTTAGTGATTCCTCCCTTGAGAAACACCCTGCATGAAACTTGCTGATTTATCATAAATGATTCAATCTATGATAGTAACAATATTTTACATAATAGATATGACCCAAATTAGAGTAAATAACAAATAAAACTTAAGTAAAAGCAAATTTTACAACCATTTTTCTATCTCTCCCAAAACATTTGTTTTCAAGTACGAAAAAAATAGTTTGTTTATCTTTTATTGATCTCAAATGAGGTTTACATTAGCAATACAGCTTCTTTAGAGGAAGAGAGAATTAAAGCAAAAACCTTCTTTAGTAATAACCATTTCGATGTCTATACTCAAGATCTATAAATAACAAGGAACTCTGAAATTCATTCATAACATGCAATCTATTTTTAAAATGAAGTAGGGCTTTTTTATATTCCAGTTGCCTTATACAGGTATTACAATTTTGTCACAAAATTTCTTTCAGTATTTTAAGAGTAGCAAAGATGTTCACCTATCTCAAAAATTATTATTCAGGATCTCCAATTATCCTTAACAGTCTGTCCATTCCATCACATATTATACAATGAAGTTGTTTTTATTGTTTAATTGTTTCTGACTTCATGACCTCATGGAATTTTCTTGGAAAATATATTGAAACGATTTGTTATTATCGTCTCCAGCTCATTTTAGATATGAGGAAACTGAGGCAAACAGATTAATTGACTTGCTTGTGCCACACAGCAACTAAATGTCTGAAGCCAATTTTGAACTCAGCCAAAAGAATCTTCATGACTCCAGGCATTGACTTCACATATTCAGGATACAAAAACTATTGTCTAGAGTAGGAAAAGCTACTTCTGAAGAATTCCCTTTTTTTCAGGATTTTTAGTTGAGATTTAAAGTTTGGAGGTATTATCTTTTATGTGTTGATACACATCTATTCATCTTTTCAAAAAGGTCCATTTGACCAGAAGGAAATCATCTCTTATCTAAGCATATGGGTGAAGATGTAATTGTGATCATTGGAATGGTATTGTGGGATCATGAAAATAGTACTGGACTCATACTTTGACAATCTCTACATATGCTGCTTTGCTATTCTACTGACTGAATCAATTCACTTTTTTCAGTTTCCTTATTTGTAAAATATGAATAAAATAACTATCTCAAAGCTAAAAACTATATCTCCTTGAAGAATCTTTTTTATTTAATACATGTGGAGATACTTCATTAGAAGATAGATTTTAAGGCATATTTTTTCTCTATCAAGTAATTTTTAGTAGTTAAGAGAAAATAAACATAATGGGATATTCTATTCCCTTACATTTTTCAGTCAGTTTTAAAATTGTAAAGATGTGTTTTTCTGTTGTTGCTATTATTTCTGTTGTTCTATTAATAATGATAATAAATGCCAACATTTACAAGATACATTGAAATTTGCATAGGATTTTATATACATAATTTCATTTACTCCTCACAACAATCTTATTGTTGTAACTTTTATTATCACCATTTTTTTTCATTTTAATTTATTTTTCAATTAATAAAAATTTTCCCTCATATTTCAAAATTCCTCTATAACAAATATGTTTAATCAAGGAAAACATTATGTTACCAATGGCTAGAAATGTATATCATGCTGTATATTTAGTTCATCACATCTCTGTCAAAAATAATTCTTTATTAATAGTCCTCTTGAACCATGTTTAATAGTTGCATTGATCAAGTACATCTTTCAAAATCCTTTCCCCCCCAACATTATTTCTGTCTGTATTATTCCTTTGATTCAGCTTATTTTGCTTGGTAACAGTTCACATAATTTTTCGCTGAAATCTGTTATCTGAAATAGATCATTTTGTCATTATTAACTTTATTACCAATATGAGTCTTAATGATCAGATAGGACTGGAAATGGACATGTGCTCTGATTCCTCTCCCTCCCTACAATATCTATCTTGGAAACAAAGAGCTCTTGTTCTCTCCATAGGAAGACCATCTATTCAGCTTTGGAGTGAGTTCTAGGACAAAGCTTAAATGACTAGACTGATGGTGAGTAGCTTAAATATATGTCAATATGTGCTGTTATTAAAAGATTGCTTTTTATATTTGTCTCTTCTATCCACTTAGAATATATTTTGCATATCATTTCTATCTATTTATATGTCTAGAAGCCAATCAATGAGTATTTATAAATGCTTACTATGTCTTTCACATGGTGCTAAGTGCTAAGATACAAAGAAGGGGGGGAGGGACCCAAAGCAAACCAAGCCAAAGCAAAGCAAAACAACCAACCTAGAAACAAATAAACAAAAAACCCAGTACCTTCTCACAAGAACATAAAGTTCCTGTGTATGTGGCATTCACCCTTAACTAAATATAAAGTCAAGAATGGGACCTATTTTGTTTTCTACCCTGATTGTTTAGCAGACTATTGATAGTAGTATGAACTCAGTAAATGCTTGCTTAATTGAAATGATTGAATTTCATAGATGAATGCTTTAGAAACTCTTTCACTTTTCAATACTTTGAAATCTGGTCTCTGACTCATCAAAAACTTTTCTTTACCAACAGTCTATTAACTGCTCATTGCAATAGCTATTTCTTAGTCCTCTTCCAATATTCATCTTTTAATATGGATAACTGTAAAGGGCTAGAACTGAGCAAATGCACATGTATAATGGAGCACGTGAGACTAATTGCCAATTGGACAGTTCTCTATTAACTTGTTTGAAGGTTGACCCTCCCCAGCTGTTCTGTGCTGACTTGATTGGTGGGACAGAGAGGGGAAGTGACGTGTGGGGAGAGTAGTAGGAGGAGATTGAGGCTGTCTCTCATGGCAGTTGAGAGAGGAAGGTGGTGTGGAGATTGCTAGACCCAATCCCTGACTTTGACTGCAAAAAAACAAAAATAAAGACTTTTGGTGATCCTGACTCCAGCTGATTTCTGGGAAGACAGAGTTCCAGCATTTGGCGTCCAACGTTGGGCCGACACCCTACCTTCACTGAAGTCCTCTGGTGACCAGGAGATTAGGTGAGTATTCTAATAGACAAATAAGGAACTTACTTTGTTAAGGGCTAAACCAGCAATCTTTTATAGCTGAAATGGGGCAGATGTTAGCTATAAACATTCCCTCAACCTCAGCCAACCCAGCCCCAGCCCCTGCTCCAGCCTCACCCAATAGTGGTGCTATAGAGAGTATAATTAAGATAATTGAGGAGAAGAGTTTACTTGTAACCTGGCTACAGATTGATAAAGTCTTGGGTGCATTAAAATGCATGTCTCCTTGGTTCTTAGAGGAAGAAAAACTAAATATAGATAACTGGAAGCTAGTGGGACTTCAAATGAAAGAATTTTACACAACAAATGGGCCTTGTTAGATTTCCGCAGAGGTATTTTATACATATAACGTAGTTCAATTTGACTTAAATTATCAAGCAAGTTGTAGGAGAAGGAAAAGTTTTTAAAATGAACAGAGGAGAAAGTGTAAGAAAAAAAGATAGAAGATAAGCAATCTCAAATGTATTTGAATGAGGAATTAGGGTGTGTTGACTCTGATTCCCTTGAAGAAGCTTCAACCCCACCTAGAGAGCAGATTATTGACTGGCCCACATCAACTCCACCTTCAGGGATAGAGGGAGGAGGAGTAGTGGGAGGGGCGGTGATATCATCAGCACCTCCCCCCCCCCAACAATCATCAACTCCTATAACTAGATTACAAAAAGGGATTGTTGAAGCTACTAAAAATTGAAAAAAATAGATAGTGATTTCAAACTTCAAAATTTTTCCCGTGATTCAACAGTATAATTCTGCTGGCCAAGAAAGTAGAAGATGCACTCCTTTTAATATGGACATCCTTAAAGACCTGAAAAAAACTTGCACTCTCTATATGTTAAGATGTTACTACAGAATTTGGCTTATGAAGTCTTAACCCCTAGTGACTGGAAAGCCATTGCAAGGGTGTGCTTAGAACCTGGACAAAACTTGTTGTGGCTTTCTGAATATAGTGAGCTCTGTAGGATTCAAGTCCAACAAAATAGTCAAAGTGGAGTTAATACTTCAATCACCTGTGACCTACTAACAGGTGTAGGTTCTTATGCAGAAGCTTCAGTATAGATTAATTATTCCATAGCACCATTTGAGCAAATTGCTGCTGCTGCTATCAAAGCATGGGCTTCTCTCCCCAGTAAAAACAACAAGGGTGAGACCTTCACAAAAATTGTACAAGGACCAAATGAACCCTTTGTCGATTTCGTGGCATGTTTGTAGACAGCTGTCATATAAACTAATGGTCAAAATATAGTAACAAACACTTAGGTAAGGCAACTTGCTAAAAAAAATACCAATGAGGTTTATAGAAGGATTATACTAGGACTACATAGGGATGCTCCTTTAGAAAAGATCATAAGATGCTATGCCACAGTGGGCACAAATACCTTTTATAGCCAGGCTATGGTGCAGACTTCCCAAGATCCCAACATGGGAAGACAAGGTCCCTTTTGGCAAGGGACTTCTGGAGCGACTTGTCAATGCTTTCAATGAGGTAAAGTAGGCCATCTGAAAGCTCAATATTGGCATAGAGGCAGAGTGAAAAAACAGGGTGGGAGAACAAGACCCAAAACCCCATGTCCAAAATTCAACAGAGGACTTCATTGAGCATCAGAATGTTGACTGATTCAGGGAAACGGGATAAGGGGTCCAGCTCCAGGGCCCTAGGCAAAAAACACTTGGGGCATGATGGCAGCCGATGCCACACCCAGAGAGTGCCCACAAGTCAAATACCCAGACATGACCAATCAGCCAGGAAGCCATCTGATGGGAGAAAGGGATTACACAATCAATCAGCCAGGAAGCAACATGATGGGAGAAAGGGACTACAATTAGGGAGGATAGAGTTGTATGCAGCTGGGACAACTGAGATACCCCCTGGAGAAGTGAAATCTGTTCCTCTCCAGCCAATGGATCCCTTGCCTCCAGGCACAGTAGGCTTGACCATTTCACCTCCTGAGAGTACTCCCACAGATGTGGGAAACTGGGCAATGTGTAAATAATATCCCAGTCACTAACACAGGTACACAATGTGTGACTTATCAACCATGGGAAATAGTAGCATCGGGTTTATTGATACAGACCCCTAATAAGCAATCTGGTGACAGTCACTCACGTTCTGACTCCAAGCAGAAAAACCCAGGAATATACTGGACAGCAGCTGTGACAGCTGACCGACCTATGCTTACTATTTATATAAATGGAATACCATTTGAAGGATTGGTAGACATGGGTGCAGATCCTACAGTTCTTAGAGGTGCCAATTGGTCCAGTCACTGGGCAAAGATTAAGGCAGACACTTATATGTCTGGGGTAGGAAGATCAATAAGAGCAGAAGTTAGTGCTACCCATTTAAGATGGATATTTGAAGGTGAAACAGGAGTTTTTACTCCTTTTATAGTTGAAAAAATCCCCATCAATCTGTGGGGAAGAGACATTTTACAACAATTAGGGTTAAAAATGAGTACTTTGGTTTTTTAGGCAGGGCTGCTGTTAAAGGCCTGCCACCACTTTTACCTGTTCCTATCCAATGGAAAACTGATACACAAGTGTGAATAGAACAGTGGCCCTTAGGTAGTGATAAAATTCAGGCCTTATTAGACATAGTACAGGAACAACTTGACCAAGGACACTCACAACCTTCTCTAAGTCCTTGGAATTCCCCAGTATTTGTTGTAAAAAAGAAATCTGGAAAATGGAGGATGTTGACTGATTTAAGAAAGGTAAATGAACAGATAGAAACTATGGGAACTCTTCAACCTGGACTTCCATCTCCTACTCAATTGCCTAGAGAATGGCCTCTGTGGGTTATAGACATTAAGGATTGTTTCTGTTCTATCCCTCTAGATAAGGAGGATATGAAAAGATTTGCCTTTTCAGTGCCCAGCGTTAACTTGGCTAAGCCTTATAAAATATATGAATGGACAGTTTTGCCACAGGGAATGAAAAACAGCCCTACTATGTGCCAAATATATGTTGCTGCTGCTCTTGCTCCAGTAAGAAAAGCATTTCCAAAAGTAATATTGTTACATTATATGGATGATATTTTGGGATGTGCACCTGAGGAACAAATGTTAGAAGCATGTCTACAAAAGACCATGGAAACACTAAAGTACTACAAACTGCATATAGCTACAGAAAAAATTCAAAGACATGCTCCTTTTCAATATTTAGGATATGAAGTATATCCTAAGACACAGTACAAAAAGCTTTCTTTAAGAACAGAGAAGTTGGACACCTTAAATGATTTCCAAAAATTAATAGGAGATATCCAATGGATGCATCCAGTGTTAGGCTTAACTACCAATCAACTGCAATCTCTATATGACATTTTAAGGGGAGACAGTGCTTTAAATTCACCACCCCAGCTTATAAAAGAAGCACAAGAGGCTTTGAGAGAAGTTTAACTGCCTTTATCCAATGTGGTTGAAAGAGTCACTCAAAAACCCTTGGAAATATCAGGTTTTGCTACACAAGAGGCACCCACAGCAGTCCTTCATCAAGGAGACAGTGTGATTGAATGGGTGAACCTCCCAGCACAACCAGAACAAAGCCTTACTCCTTACCCAGTGCTTGTGGCTAGAATTTTATTAAAGGCCATTAAGCGAGCAGTACAATTATCTGGGATAAGATCTGACAAGTTATACGCCTTTTATACTAATGCACAAGTTAATGTGTGCTGTGAAACCATCCCAGAGTGGCAAATTTTATTAGCCATGGCACCAAATTTTACACACGGGTCTCCATTAAAGATAACCAGACTATTACATAATTGGCAATGGATTCTTGAAGAAAAGGTTTCTAAAGTTATTCTTAAAGGACCACTATCTTTATAGATGCATCGAAACATAATATTTGCACTATATACTCTTGTGACTTAACTATAAAGAGAGTAATCAGAACTCCTTTTCAGTCCACTCAGCAGAATGAATTGTATGCAATCATTCTAGCTCTTGCTTATTATCCGGGAGACATAAATATAATATCTGATTCGGCCTATTCAGTAGGTGTGGTACAAAGAATTGCCACAGCCCAAATAAAATTTGTAGTCTCCAATATATATCAGCTCTTTAAGGAACTTCAAGAGCGAGTGAGAAAGCATCCAGGTAAGATTTATATTTTGCATGTCTACTTACATAGTGGACTTCCAGGTCTTATTTTTGATGGTATTCAAAGGCAGATAGCCTTCTAACCATGTTGGCCAATACTCCTTTAATTCAAGGCTATTTATATCATCAGGCTGCCCAAGCTTTACATTTACAATTTGGAATAACAAGAGAAGCTAGGAGCATAGTAAAAGCCTGTACAGCTTGCCTTCCTTTCCATGCTCCTACACTCTTTCCAGGGAAGAACCCTCATGGTTTGAGACCTAATGAAATTTGGCAAATGGATGGGACCCATTATAAATCTTCTTTTATCTATGTGGTGGTAGACACCTTTTCAGGATTCACATTTGCAATACCAGCAGCAAAAGAGACAGCCCAAGTGGTCACTTAATTCCTTATACAAGCATTTGCAATTATGGGTGTGCCCCAAGCAATAAAAACAGACAATGTACCTGCATATACTTCTAAACATTTTGCACACTTTTGTGCACAGTATAAGATTTTATATACCACTGGAATACCATTTAATCCTCAAGGGCAGGCAATAGTAGAGAGAAGAAACAGAGATATTAAGACACTCCTCGAAAAACAAAAGAAAGGGGGAGCCATGGGTAACCCTAGAGAACTTCTCAATTTATTTCTCTATACCATTAATTTTTAAAATTTTTGACAAAGATGCACTGGTTCTGGCAGACAGGTTTTATAAATATCAGAAGGACAGTGTCCAGTGCGAGCAGCTCCACTGTCTTTAGATAATTGCCAGGTGATGTGGAGAGACCCAGAAAGTGGTGAATGGAAGGGACCAGATAGGTTAATTGCTTGGGGGAGAGGGTTTTCTTCTATCTCCACAGATGGAGAAGGAATCAGATGGGTGCCAACGAGCCATAATTACCTTGTCCATTGGAGAGAGACAGAGCAGACCCTTGAAACAAAGGAGAAGACCCCAGAAACATTGGGTGGTTCCATTGCTGACTGTGCCCACCACTGAAAGAACCTGGCAGTTATGGCGTTTGACTCATGGACAACAAAAAATGTTGGACTTGAAAATCCTCAGGAATCATTGGATTCTCTGAGACATCATAAGACTATTGTAGGACTGAAAGTCCTCAGGAATCATTGGATTCTCTGAGGCATCTTAAGACGGTTGCAGCACTTCAAAACATGTAGGGATCATTGGATTCCTTAACATATAAAAAGACTGTTGCGGGACTTCAAAAACCTGTAGGGATCATTGGATTCCCTAACATATAAAAAAAAACTGATGTGGGACTTCAAAATCTTGTGGGGATCATTGGATTCCCTAACATGTGAAGCAATGGACAATAGATTCATTTTGGACTATCTCTTGGTTGCTGAAGAAGGCGTATATGTGACTGATGTTTACATACCCTCCTTCTAGGACTTCTGGAAATCTTTTACAAAACCGTGTTGATTTATATTGTTTGTTATAATATATATATATATATATATATTTATATATATATATATATTTATATATATATATTTATTTATAATTGTACTTGTATGTACAATTCATGTTTGTTACACCACATCGAGCCTGCACTGACTGTGGGGAGAGTCATCACTAACAGCCTCTGCGTTATTGCTATGTGCTTGTGTAATAACTCCCATGCTGATGGCTTTGTGCATACTTGTCTCTAATAAAACCCTTCAACCCAGAAACCCACTAGCAATCCCCACTTCCCTTTGGTGCTTTTCATTTCCCTTCCTGAGATGCCAGGGAAGGTGTAATTATCTCCTTTTTAATGCTTTCATCTCCCCTCCTGAGAAGCCGGGGAGGGGGGGCATGATCACCTCCTTTTTGGGCTTCTCACCTCCATGAAAAGTCAGGGATGGCGTGACAACCTGCATTCTAAAACAAAAGCAAGCAGGAGATGTAAAGGGCTAGAATTGAGGAAATGCAATTGGATAATGGAACACATGAGGCTAATTGCCAATTGGACGGTTCTCTATTAACTTGTTTGAAGGTTGACCTTCCCCAGCTGTTCTGTGCTGACTTGATTGGTGGGACAAAGAGGGAGAAGTGACATGTGTGGGAGGAGTAGTAGGAGGAGATTTAGGCTTTCATTCGTGGCGGTTGAGAGGAAGGTGGTGTGGAGATTGCTAGACCCAATCCCCTGACCTTGACTGCAAAGGATCAAAAATAAAGACTTTTGGTGATCCTGACTCTTGCTGATTTCTGGGAAGAGGAGTTCCAGCAGATAACTTCCTCAAATTCTCTTTTTATTTGGCTTCTATGACAGTGTTCTATTTGTGATTTCATCTATTTCCATTGATTTATTATTCAGCCACAATCTTGTTTCTGAGCTGGAATCTCCCATTGTCAACTGTTTGCTGCACTGATCCAATAAATGGTTCATAGCTCAACATATTTGAGATATTCTCCCCTAGTCTACATGTTCTCTATACCTTCCTATTCCTATTGTAAGCATCACTAGTTCTTTAATTGTGTATCCTCTGAATTATCCTTGAGTTTTTGCTCTTTTTTATATCCCATAACTCTTCAGTTGTCAGATGTCCTTTTTCACATGTGTTAAACTTCTGTTAACATGACTACCACCCAAGTTCTGATCACTGCTTAAAATAACTATTGCAATAGACTCCTAATTAATTTCCCTGGACAGAAAGGGATTGAAATTAGGAAAAATAAAGTTGTATACAGTAGAGACTACTGAGATATTCCCTGGAGAAGTGAAATCTATTCCTCTTCAGCCTATGGATCCTTTGCTTCCAGGCACAGTAGGCTTGACCATTTCACCTTCTGGAAGTGCTTATAAAACAGTGTTCATCCATACACTGATGTGGGATACTGGAGAATGTGTATCTAATATCCTAGTCACTAACACAGGTAGATAACGTGTGATTTATCAACCAGAAGAAGTAGTAGCATCAGGCTTATTGTTATGTACCCCTAATAAGCAACCTGGTAATAGTCGCCCAGATTCTGACTCCAATGACCAAATCTAGGAATATATTGGAAAGCAGCTGTGACAGCTGACTGACCTATGCTTACTATTCATATAAATGGAATACCATTTGAAGGATTGGTAGACATGGGTGCAGATCCTACAGTTCTTAGAGGTGCCAATTGGTCCAGTCACTGGCCAAAGATTAAGGCAGACACTTATATGTCTGGGGTAGGAAGATCAATAAGAGCAGAAGTTAGTGCTACCCATTTAAGATGGATATTTGAAGGTGAAACAGGAGTTTTTACTCCTTTTGTGGTTGAAAAAATCCTCATCAATTTGTGGGGAAGAGACATTTTACATAAGATAGGATTACAAATAAGCACTTTGGCTTTTTAGGCAGGGCTACTGTTGAAGGTCTACCTGCACTTACTGGTTCCTATTCAGTGGAAGACTGATTCAACAGTATGGGTAGAACAGTGGCCCTTAAGAAGTGATAAAATTCAGGCCTTATTAGACATAGTGCAAGAACAACTTGACCAAGGACACTTGAGGCCTTCTCTAAGTCCTTGGAATTCCCCAGTATTTGTAGTGAAAAAGAAATCTGGAAAATGGAACGTGTTAACTGATCTAAGAAGAGTAAATCAACAGATGGAAACTATGGGAACTCTTCAACTTGGACTTCCATCTCCTACTCAGTTGCCAAGAGAATGGCCTCTGTGGGTTATAGACATTAAGGATTGTTTCTGTTCTATCCCTCTAGATAAGGAGGATATGAAAAGATTTGCCTTTTCAGTGCCCAGCGTTAACTTGGCTAAGCCTTATAAAATATATGAATGGACAGTTTTGCCACAGGGAATGAAAAACAGCCCTACTATGTGCTAAATATATGTTGCTGCTGCTCTTGCTCCAGTAAGAAAAGCATTTCCAAAAGTAATATTGTTACATTATATGGATGATATTTTGGGATGTGCACCTGAGGAACAAATGTTAGAAGCATGTCTACAAAAGACCATGGAAACACTAAAGTACTACAAACTGCATATAGCTACAGAAAAAATTCAAAGACATGCTCCTTTTTAATATTTAGGATATGAAGTATATCCTAAGACACAGTACAAAAGCTTTCTTTAAGAACAGAGAAGTTGGACACCTAAATGATTTCCAAAAATTAATAAGAGATATCCAATGGATGCATCCAGTGTTAGGCTTAACTACCAATCAACTGCAACCTCTATATGACATTTTAAGGGGAGACAGTGCTTTAAATTTACCACCCCAGCTTACAAAAGAAGCACAAGAGGCTTTGAGAGAAGTTTAACTGCCTTTATCCAATGTGGTTGAAAGAGTCACTCAAAAACCCTTGGAAATATCAGGTTTTGCTACACAAGAGGCACCCACAGCAGTCCTTCATCAAGGAGACAGTGTGATTGAATGGGTGAACCTCCCAGCACAACCAGAACAAAGCCTTACTCCTTACCCAGTGCCTGTGGCTAGAATTTTATTAAAGGCTATTAAGAGAGTAGTACAATTATCCGGGATAAGTCCTGAAAAAATATACACTCTATACTAACACACAAATTAATGTATGCTGTGAGACCAACACAGAATGACAAATTTTATTGGCCACAGCTCCAAATTTTGCACATGGATGTCCATTAAACATAACCTGGCTATTACATAATTGGTGATGGATTTTTGAAGAAAAGGTTTCTAAGGTTCCTCTTAAAGAACCAACAATCTTTACAGATGCCTCCAAAGAAAATATTTGTGCTGTATACTCTCATGATTTAACCATAAAGAGAGTAGTCAGGACTTCTTTTCAGTCCACTCAGCAGAATGAATTATTTGCTATCATGCTAGCTCTTACTTATTACCCAGGAAATGTAAATATAATTACTGATTCAGCCTATTCAGTAGGTGTAGTACAAAGAATTGCTACAGCCCAAATAAAATTTGCAGCCTGTAATATTTATCAGCTCTTTAAGGAAACTCAAGAGCAAGTGAGAAAGCATACAGGCAAGATTTATATCTTGCATGTCCACTCACATAGTGGACTTCCAGGTCCTATTTTTGAAGTAAATTCAAAGGCAGATAGCCTTTTAACTATGTTAGCCAGTACTTCTTTATTTCAGGACGCACAAGAATCTCATTCTAAATATCGTCAGGCTGCCCAAGCTTTACCTTTACAATTTGGAATAACAAGCGAGGAAGCTAGGAGCATAGTAAAAACCTGTACAGCTTGCCTTCCTTTCTATGCTCCTACACTCCCTCCAAGGAAGAATCCTCGTGCTTTGAGACCCAATGAAATCTGGCAAATGGATGTGACCCACTATAAATCTTTTGTTCATCTGTCTTTTATACATATGGTGGTAGATACCTTTTCAGGATTCACTTTTGCAGTGCCAACAGCAAAAGAGACAGCCTGAGTGATCACTGAATTCCTTATCCAAGCATTTGCAATTATGGGTGTGCCACAAGAAATAAAAACAGATAATGGACTTGCATATACTTCTAAACATTTTGCACACTTTTGTGAGCAATATAAGATTTTATACACCACTGGCATACCTTTTAATCCATGAGATCAGGCAATAGTAGAGAGAAGAAACAGAAATTAAGACACTCCTCCAAAAACAAAAGAAAGGGGGAGCCACAGGTAACCCTAAAGAACTTCTAAATTTAGTTCTCTATACCATTACTTTTCTAATTTTTGACAAAGATGCACTGGCTCTGGCAGCCAGGTTTTATAACTCACCAGAAGAGCAGTGTCCAGTGCGAGCAGCTCCACTGTCCTTAGATAATCGCCAGGTGATGTGGAGAGACCCAGAAAGTGGTGAATGGAAGGGACCAGATAGGTTAACTGCCTGGGGGAGAGGGTTTCCTTGTATTTCTTCAGATGGAGAAGGAATTAGATGGGTGCCAATAAGTCATATTCGCCTTGCCCATCAGAGAGAGACAGAAAAAGAGAAAGACCTCAAAACAAAGGAGAAAATCTAAGAAACATCTGACACTGAAAGAGCATGGCTAATAAGAAGACTGTTAAAGAACTTTAAAACCAGCAGGAATCATTGGTTTCCTAACACAAGATGAGACTAATGGACAATGGACTTATGGACATTTATAAATTCTCAAATTATGATTATTTGATCATGTTATTTGTTACATACTTCTAGCATGCATTATGTTACTATGTTACTATGTGTTTATATAATTTATGTAATTATGTGTAATACCTCCCATATTGATGGATTTATGTTTCAAGGTCATGACCACCCTATGTTCAAAATCAAAAGAAAGGGGGAGATGTTAAGTTCTTACTAAGTGCTAAGTCAGTACTTAACAATTCTCTAGTTCACACCTTTAGTTCTGGCCTTTAAGGGGAGTTTACCCTTTTGAACTTCTGAGGAGGAGTTTACATATGAAAAGAAGTTTACACAACTTTCAAAAGGAACAAGTTCATTGGTTGAAGTTATTTTCCCACAAGCCCTTGAGTTCTCACATGCTCATTCTCTGGGAGGATAAAAGAAGACAACATTGAGCAAGGAGCTAGTCTACTCTGGGACAGAGTTGGGACGGCACTCTGGAGGAAGAAAGGTCGAGTCTGGGTTTGAGTTGAGATAGCAGATCTCCTCCCAGAGAGATAAAAGACAGATGACCAAAAATTTTAAATTTTTTTTTTTTAACAAACAAAACAAATACAGACAAGATTATAAAGGAAGTAGAAAGCTGGGGGAAATTTTCATGTCTAGTGTTTCTGATTAAGACCTCATTTCTTTTTTTTTTTATTTTTTTTTATTTTATTTATAAATTTTTTGACATTATATATGCATGAGTAATTTTTTTTATAACATTATCCCTTGTATTCATTTTTCTAAACTATCCCCCCCTCCCTCCACTCCCTCCCCTCGATGACAGGCAATCCCATACATTTTACATGTGTTACAGTAAAACCTAGATACAATATATGTGTGTAAATACCATTTTCTTGTTGCACCTTAAGTATTAGATTCCAAAGGTATAAGTAACCTGGGTAGATAGACAGTAGTGCTAATAATTTACACTCACTTCCCAGTGTTCCTTCTCTGGATGTAGTTGTTTCTGTCCATCATTGATCAACTGGAAGTCAGTTGGATCTTCTTAATGTTGAAGATATCCACTTCCATCAGAATACATCTTCATACAACATTGAAGTGCACAGCAATCTTCTGGTTCTATTAATTTCACTCAGCATCAGTTGATGTAAGTCTCTCCAAGCCTCTCTGTATTCCTCTTGATGGTCATTTCTTACAGATCAATAATATTCCATAACCTTCATATACCATAATTTACCCAACCATTCTCCAATTGATGGACATTCATTCATCTTCCAGTTTCTGGCCACTACGAAAAGAGCTGCCACAAACATTTTGGCACATACAGGTCCCTTTCCCCTCCTCAGTATTTCTTTGGGATATAAGCCCAATAGCAGCAATGCTGGATCAAAGGGTATGCACAATTTGATAACTTTTTGGGCATAGTTCCAAATTGCTCTCCAGAATGGCTGGATTCTTTCACAATTCCACCAACAATGTATTAGTATCCCAGTTTTCCCACATCCCCTCCAACATTCATCATTATTTGTTCCTGTCATCTTAGCCAATCTGACAGGTTTGTAGTGGTATCTCAGAGTTGAAAGACCTCATTTCTAAAATATATAGAAAATTGATTCAAATTTTTAAGAATGCAAGCCATTCCCCAATAAATGCACATAGGACATAGATAATTTTCTAATGAAGGAATTAAAATTATTTCTAATCTTATGAAAAATGTTCTAAATTACTATTGACTAGAAAATGCATTCTGAGGTACCACTTCACTCCTTTAAGATTGGCTAAGATGATAGAAAACTATAATAAAAATATTGGAGGAAACATGAGAAAACTGGAACACTAATGCATTGTTGGTGAAATTGTGAACTGATTCAACCATTCTGGAGAGCAATTTGGAACTATGCTCAAAGGGTTATAAGAGTACATACCCTTTGTGATCCAGCAGTATCTCTACTAGATCTGTATTATAAAGAGATCATAAAAAAGGGGAAAGGATCAACAAGTTTAAAAATGTTTGTAACAGCTCTTTTTGTAGTGGCAAGGAACTGGAAATGAACTTGATGCCCCTCAGTTCGGGAATGACTGAAGAAGTTCTGGTATATAAATGTAACAGAATGTTATTGTTCTACAAGAAATGATCAGCAGGCTAAAGAAAAAAAAAAGAAAAAAAAGA
Source organism: Sminthopsis crassicaudata (assembly GCF_048593235.1). Lineage (NCBI taxonomy): Eukaryota > Metazoa > Chordata > Mammalia > Dasyuromorphia > Dasyuridae > Sminthopsis > Sminthopsis crassicaudata. The sequence continues at coordinate 176,817,624 of NC_133620.1, forward strand.
AAAAAAGAGGAAAAAAGAAAAAGAAAAAAAAAAGAGAGAGATAAAAAAGAAATGATCAGCAGGCTGATAGAAAGATTTACATGAACTAATGCTGAGTGAAGTGAGCATAACCAAGAAAACATTATACATAGTAACAAGATTATGTGATCATCATCTGAGATGAACTTGGCTCTTTTCAACAACAATGTGATTCAAGGTAATTCCAATACTTGCAATAAAAAGTTCCATCCCCAACTAGAGAGAGAACTATGTGAATGAACACATAGTATTTTCATCTTTCTCTTCTTATTTGTTTGCTTACTTTTTTTCTTGTGTTTTTTTTCCTTTTGATCTATTTTTTTTTGTGCAGCATGACAAATATGAAAATATGTTTAGAAGAATTGCACTGTGTAATCTTTATCAGACTGATTGCTCTCTAGGGAAGTAGGGGAAACAGGAGAAAAAAATTGGAACACAAAGTTTTATAAAAGTGAATGCTGAAAACTAAGCATATATTTAGAAAAATAACAAGGTATTAAAAATAAAAATGTAAAAAATTCTGCCTCAGAGACTTCTAATTTTTGACAGGTTTCCCCCTTTATTTTGGAGAAAAATAATAATATCAGGGATTTAGAACTAGAAAGAATCTTTGAAGCCATTGAATACAACATGCTGTTTTTATAGATGAAGTAACTAAGGCCAACAAAGTTAAGTGATTTTCTCTGGATTTCACAGTTACTAAGTATCTGAGGTGTGATTCAAATTTACATATTCTGACTTCAAGTCCAAATTTTCTTACTCTACACCATACTATCTTTCTTCTTATGTGAAATTTATTTCTCTTTGGGAGCATTCTGGAATATCTTACTTTTACTTCATGCACTATTCTAACAGATTGTTTTCATCAGACAAAATTGGACCACTTTCCTTTATATTATAAAGAACAATTACTTCATATATTTCTTTTTTCTGTCAAGTTTTATTCATTTTCTCTTCTATTTTAAGGTTCTATATTCTATTTATCTGTTTCCATGTTTGGACTTTATTTAGGGTTTTACTTTATATTAACATATACTCAGTTTTTGGTATCTCCTCCTCTATTGATTTACAAATCCTCAAGACCAGGCAAATTGAATCTCCTTATCGTGAAAGAACATGGAGGTTGGCAGGGCTTTGTAGGTAAGAGGCAAATATATCACTAAAGGAAATAAAGTTGTAGTTAACATGCTACTTGCCTCAAGCATGTCACTGAGTTTTATAAATTCTAACTCATTTTCTCACCTGTGATTCTAAGTCACAAACACAAAAAGTGTTCACAAGCCAGTAAAGCTGTCTCAGCAGATAGGCTAAACCAAACAAAGGGTCATAGACAGGTCTCAATCCCATCTATGAATTCAGAGGATGTCTATCCTAAACATACGAAAACTTCCTTTGGTGGAATGGGGGATGAAAACAATTTGTTCCAGAGGTCATGAAGGCAACTGAAGAAGGTGGTATGGAGTAAGTACTTAGAACTTGACCCAACTTTGAAGACACTAAGGTTATCGAATGGCATCCCAGGCTATTGTCAGTTGTCTTGACTTTTGGATTGCCACTGGATTTCGATGACACTGGAAGACAGAGTGATCCTCATGACTTTGTGTAACTCTGCCTCTCTTAAATCTAATTAAATGGAAAATCAAATATTATCCAGGACATCACTTCAAAAACAAAAGACAAACAGCAATAGCACACCTTAATCTTCTCTCCTCTATCTTTCCTTCCTTTATGTAGTTGTGTCAGAGACTGCCAATTCTTAAAACCCTAAGAGGAATTGAGTGTTGGGGCAACCCACTACAACTTTAGAAGAACCCCTATGAAGTGGTCATAATGATAAGGCACAAGCTTGAGAGTTTTTGAATAAAAATCCTATGAGAATTTTAATATCTAGAGCTCTCAGCATCCATTCTTCAATTTACTCAACTATTCTACCACAGTGAAAACTAGAAAACCTTGTCATCCTTCCATTATTGGAGAAAACAAAACACAACATAGATTTGAAGACAATTTTTGCTCAGCCAATGGGCAATTTAAATCACTTCATTATTATTAGGAAAGCATGAGCATTAGATGGCAGAAAGGAAATCAAGGTTTAAAGTCATTGGGCTACCTGTAATTTAGGATTTATTACAGCTGTTTTTTAAAATGATTTCTATGTTTTAGAGATGATTTTTCACAGATTATAAATTATACAAAAAGTAATCCTTTATTAATCTTGTGAATTACATTAGCTAAAAACTTCTACCAGATAAACCAAATCAATAAGGAAAAACTCTACAATACCATGCATAAATGCAGGTTTAACTTTCTGAAAGGAGAGAGAATTAAGAGATACATTTTGTCTACCTGAGTGGTTCTTAATCTGAGATTCATATTTATTTACACATAAACACACACACATAATGATTATTTCAACACAACTGGTTTCCTTTGTAACCCTATATATTTTATCTTAAGCACTAAAATCTTATTCCAAGAAAGGACCCATGGGATTCACCAATATGTTGGAGCCAACTCAAACTGGTTTTCAAGAACCTATTGTTAAATTTTCAGTGTGTGCACTTAAAGTAAGAAATTGTAAAATACTACAAATCAGCACTTTAATTATTGTTTGGTTGTTGTCTAGATTTAAGAGAATAATGGGAAAAATGTTAATAGTGAATAAACTTGAAAATGTATCCTTTGAACAGTTCCTCCCTTTTTGTAGAGACAGTATACTTACCAAATATATCACTAAGCAGGTCAATGATTCCCCCCCCCAAAAAAAAAGGTTAAGAACCACTAACCTGGTAGATTTATTTGTTCTAGGAAACTAGGTGATATGATGAATAAAGTGCTGAGTCTGGAGTGAGGAAGACTTCATCTTCAGATACTTCCTAGTTGTGTTATCCTGAGCAAGTTATTAATTTCTGTTTACCTTAGTTTTCTTATCTTTAAAATGGGGGTAATAATAGCATCCATCTCCCAGGCTTTTTGTGAGGATCAAATGAAATCATTTTAAAGTACCAAACATAGTGCCTGGCACATAATAGATGCGATATAAATGTGAATTATTTATATATCATCATTCTATGACCTTATTGATAATAAATGTCACCAGGGCTATTCATTCTGCCTTACATTTATCAGCATGCCAAGGTTTTCTTTAAATTGGGGTAGGATGACCCAAACAGTCTGGATGCCAGCTCTTCTTGCTGTTTCCTGCAAAATCTTTAGTACCATCCTCACAAGTTCCACTCTTTTGTATATGCATCTATCAATCTTCCTACATATTCAAGATCAGTGAGGAAGAAATGAAAGTAAAGTCCCAAAGTATGCAGGAATAATTATAAGGTTCTCTGTCCTTTTATTCCTCATCTTTGTATCAATGAGAATATGAAAACAATAATATACTGAAAGCATGTTGCTTATGCATTATGCCTCTGTGCACCTGTAAATAACATATTTCTGTGTAACAAGGTGGACAATCTTTTTCAAGGAACTCAACATACTTGAAATTGATTCCCTATCAGTCAAATTGTTAAAGCTCCATTGAGAGTTTCTAGCTCAAATTATAAAGACTAAATTGTAATTTAAATAGATAACTGCATAAGTAAATGCTCCATTGGAGGAAAACAATATGTTGGAATTTAAATAAATTAATTTGGTTATTTTGAGAACAGAAATCATCTTTTGAAAACCACTAAGGCTTTTAGAATTCTAGTCCATTTATTTATTAAGCACCTACTGTGTACCAGAGTCAGGAAGATAAAACTGAAACAAAATCCTTACTTTGAGAAGTTTAAATAATAGTATGGCAATTCAGGCACCAAATAACACATTTGTAAAACAAATGCTTACATTGCATACTAACTGGGGGTATAGGAGAATACTAACAACTAGATGGATCAGCACAAGCAAGAGAGTACTTAAGATAAAAGCAAAACAAAAACTAGGGATTCAAAAATACAGAGATGAGAAGAGAATACATCCCTTTCTTAGGGGACTGCCTGTGCATATGAATGCAGGATAATTTGTCAGGAGGGTAGACTCTATAAAGGAGGGTTAGGGTAATGTTCAGTAAGTCTGGGAAGGTAATCTGGTTTCATATTGAGCAGAATTTGGAATGTTTTATAGAGTTTTTACTTTGTTCTAGAAGCAATAGGGAACCAGTGGAGGGTTTTTTGTTTTTTGTTTTTTGTTTTTAAGCAGGAAGTCCATTTCTGATGTGAGTAGTTTTCAGAACTATGAGCCTTCTTCCCTCCTCTAATGCCTTTGTCTTGATTCTTTCTTTGCACCTCATTTGTATAACATGATTGTTTTTTGTTTTTTTTTCCTGAGGCAATTGGGTTAAGTGCCCACACAGCTAGGGAGTGTGGCCAAATTTGAACTCAGTTCCTCCTGACTTCAGGACTGGTGCTCTATCTACTATGCCACCTAATTGCCCTCATGATTGCCATTTTTACCTTAATTCTGCTAATTTTTCTTTGAGCTACCCTATTGTTCATGTGAATCTTATATATACATGTATATATGTACATACATATATAAAAATAAATAATTTGTCCATGTTTATACAGTTATCCATGTTAAATTCCTTAAAATTGATCTTTCATACTGGAAAACAATATAAGACATAACAATTTATATGTTAAATTTTTTGGTAAGTTTGGGTGATGTTGATAGAAAATCCTGAAAATCTGCAAGATCACTGAATGTTCATTTTTCCTCATTCAGAATTATAGATAATTTTACTGGATATATTTTTGGCCACAGGCTTAGTGTTTTTTTGTTTGTTTTTTTGTTTGTTTGTTTGTTTGTTTGTTTTTTTTTTTTTTTTTATTGTAGGTAGATATGATTCCAGTACCTGCAATCTTTTACTGTAGCTCCTGATAAGTCTTGTATAATTCTAATGGTAGCTCCAGCATATTTGGATTGTTTGTTTTTTTTCTTTTTTTCTTGTTTCTTGAAAAAATTTCTCTTTGATCTGAGTATTTTGAAATTTGGCAATAATATTTCTGTGTATTTTCCACATAGTATCTCTTTGGGGTGTTAATTGGTGGATTTTTTTCTATTTCTACTTTCCCTTCATGTTCTATCACTCCAGGACAATTTTCTTGGATTATTTATTTCCTGCATTATTGTGTCAAGGTTCACTTTTTCGTCACAACTTTCTAGTAGTCAAATTAATCTTATATTTTTTCTTCTTGAACTGTTGTCCAGATCTGTTATTTTTCTTGTTTCACATTCTGTTCTATTTTCTCATTCTTCATAATCTGTTTTGTTATTTCTTGGTCTCTCATAGGGTTATTGGCTTCCCCTGGCTTAATTCTAATTTTCAAAGGATTATTTTTGTCTTTGAGACTCTGCACCTCTTTTTCTAGTTGATGAACTTTTTCTTTTTCATAAACTTCTTGTTTTTCTTGAATGGCATTTCTTTCTTTCTTTCTTTACTTATTTGCTTATTTATTCATTTATCCAACTACCTATATATCTATTTATCCATTTATTTGTTTATTTATATATCCATTCATTCATTCATTTATTTGTTTATTCACTTATTTATTTATTTATTTATTTATTCATTATTTATTTATTTATTTATTTTTATTCAGCTATCCATTTATTTGTTTGTTTGTTTGTTACTTTTCCCTCAATGTCTCTCATTTGGTTTTTTAATTCCTTTTTGAATTTTTCTATAAATTCTCTCTGGGCAGGGAGCCATTTCACATTACTTTTGGGGGGTAAAAGCTTTATTTTTTTAAAATAAAATTTCCTCCTCTGAAGATGAATCCTGGTCTTCCCTGTTCCTATGATATGTTTCAATGGTGGCATTCTTTCATCTTTGACAATTCATTTTTTTAAATGAGGTATTAGTGTAATCATTTTGAATAGAAGGGTGAGGGGATGGTTTCTCAAGCTTCCCTTCAGCTCTCCACACTGATAAGGATCCCAAAACAATAGCTCCATCCTCCTTCAAGTGCCCACAACCAGTGGTGGTCCTGTCTGGCTGCCTCTGCCCTCACCTGAGTTGGTTTCTTCTTGCCCAGGGCTCAGTCTCTGGAAGTAAAAGTTTCTGTGGTTCTTCTGAGAGTCCAGCCATACCCAGCTAGCCCAAGGGTTCTCCTACTTGGTGTTTCTGCTAAATTAGCCCAGAAGTATTTACACTTCAGACAGTATAATCCCCAGCCCCTGGACTTTCTTCAGACTTTTCAGGTTTTATCTGCAAGACCCTACTTATACCCCTAGTATTCTTGACTTTTCACCAGTCTATGTTTGCCCTGAGATACAAATTTGTTCCATTTGTGAGGTAAACCCAGAGACCTTGAAAATTAACCTACTCCACCATCCAGATAAGTGTCATAGTTGTAGTTTAGAACTGTCAGCTTGGTTAACTCTGTAGAGAATGAATTAAAGAGAGAAATATCCACTTTAATTAGATTGTCAGATTTATAGGCATACAATTAAGCAAAATATCTCCTAATTATTGCTTTAATTTCCCTTCATTGATGGTGGCCTCAGCCTTCTCATTTTTGATACTGATAATTTTGTTTTCTTCTTTCCTTTTTCTAATCAAATTAACTAAATATTTGACAATTTTATTGTTTTTTCATAAATTTTACTCAGTAGTTTTCTTACTTTAAATTTTATGACTTTCCTTTGGTTTTAATAATTTTTAATTTGTTCTTTACCTAGATTAAGGCATTGTTTATAGATTTATGAGTTGATATAACCATTCTAGAGAAGAATTTAGTACTATGCTTAAAGGACTATAAAGCTGTGCATATCCTATGATATAGTAAATCACTACTGGGTCTATATCCTAAAGAGATCATAAAAGAGAGTAAAGTACCCACATATGCAAACATTTTTGTAACACCTCTTTTTTGTGGTGACAAGGAATTGAAAATTGAAGATATGCTCATTAGTTAGGGAATGGCTGAACAAATTGTATTATATATGAATGTAGTGGAATATTATTATGGTATATAAGAAATGATGAGCAAGTGTATTTCAGAAGGAAAAGAAATCTAGACTGACTTACATAAACTGATGTGGAGTAAAGTGAGCCAAGCTAGGAGAACAATGTATACAGTGATAGTAGCATTGTGCAGTTTTCAACTATGATAGGCAGCTTTTCTCAGCAATACAATGGTCTGAGACAATTCCAGAAGGCTCATAATGGGGAATATCCAGAGAAAGAGCTATAGAAACTGAATATACATGGAAGCATACTCTTTTCACTTTTTTTTTTTCTTTCTTGTGGTTTTTCCTTTATGTTCTGATTTTTCTTTTACTACGTGACTAATGTAGAAATATCATGAATGTATGTGTATAAGTTATATTGGATTACTTGCTATCTTGGGGAAAGGGTAAGGAAGGAAAAAAGGGAGAAAAACTTGGAACTCAAAATCTCACAAAAGTGAATATTGAAAATTATCTTTATATGTAATTGAAACACCCCTACACACACCAAATACTATTAAATGTAAAACAAACAAACAAACAAAAACTTAAAATAAACTAAAAGAGTGAGTTTAAGAAGAAGAGAAATCTAGGGCAAAACCTTGAGATATACCCAAACATAGTTGCAGTAAAAGAGAATGAAAAGTTAGTAAGTTAGGAAGATGACCAAAAGAAAACAATGTCACAAAAACCCAGGAAAGGGAGGAATTCCAAGAAGAGAGAATGATTCAGCTTGTTTCAAGAAGGAAATCAATGATCCAAGACAATTCCAAAGGATCCATGATGAAAAAATACCTTAAGAGAGAGAACTGGTGAACTCTGAGTGCATATTGAAGAATATCTTCACTTTATAATTCTTGGTGTGTTTTGCATGTGTGTGTAAGTGTGTGTAGGTGTGTGTATTATTTTGCAATATGGCTAAAATGAAAATATATTTTGTATGATTTTACATGTTTAATTGCTAACATATTGCTTGCCTTCTCAAGGGATAAATGAGAGAAAGGAAGGAGAGAATTTGGAACTCAACATATAAGAAAAAATCAATGTTAATTTTAATATAATCAGAAATTATTATATGCGTGTATATATATACATACACATATATGTATGTATTACTAATTGAAGGAAATTAGTACCTAAAGGTCTATTATGTACCTGCCTTAGACAGTTACTAGCTATATGACCTTGTGCTAGTCACTGTTTGCCTCAGTTCCTCATCTATAAAAAGAAGGAAATAACAAACTGCTCCAGGATCTTTGCTAAGAAAACCTCAAATGAAATGATAAAACTTCAATATACTACCTGACTGAATGATTGAAATGAGTGAACCAATAATGTGCCAAGCACTGGAAATGATTTTTTAAAAAATTATTGGATTCAAAAATTTAGAATATGTTGGTATTTTTGTAAGGAATGTTGTTAGCTAAGTGACAAGTATGAGAGGCACTGGAAAGCAGTGAGAAGTAAATGGGAATAGAGGAAGTGGTAGCAATGATTATGGTTGCTTCTGGGAGAGTGATTGAAAGAGAAATTGCTTGAGAAGATAGTAAAGTCAATTGAATAATGTATTTTTAAATATGGTAAAGATGTGTAAATGTTTGTAGGCTGCATGAAGGAATCAGTGAATAAAGGGACGTTGAAGAATAGAAAAAAGGAGGGGATATTCGGGGGAACAATTTATTGGAGAAGATGAGAAGACATGGAATAAAGAAGAACACCAAATATATTGGCTTTGAGAAGAAGGGCCTGCTCTTCACCAGAGTCTGGAGAGGAAAAGAAAATGAAATCTGTTGTCAAGAGGATTTAAGACATAACATATTGGAGAAGAAAAAGGTATGGATCTTTGTTTTCAAAGTTAAACATAACAGGTAGGAGAGAGAAGACATTGGTATGTACTGCACTTGAAGACAGGAAAAGACTGAAATGTCTCAATTTCATTCTATGATGATGAACAATAATTGTTATAGCATGTAAATTTTGTATAGGCACAAATACTGAGCTCTGTTATGCTATCTTATTTTTGACAGCAGAAAAATGTGTTCCATCAGATCACAAGAAGAATCTATGATCTTGAAAACTTCAAGAATTAACAATAGCTACACTTTCAAGCACAGAAGTCACTCATTTCCTTCCTGCAACAAATAAGACAAAAGGCCTAAGACAAAAATCAGCAGTAACAGTAATCAACAGTCTTAGAGAACATAAGTTTTGCAGTCTCATAAAGTCTTAATTAGATGTCAGTCAGGTTATCAGGGACTTCTTAAACTGAAAATAAAAAAGTAGTGAAGGGCAATTTAGAAGTTCAGTGTTTCCTCCTAGCCCACAACATAGGGCATTTTGCTTTGAAAGATTTAAATTGTCCTTTTAATGTACAGAATGTCTAATATCAAAAGACTTATGGAGACTAAGGCATTTTTCTCATATCAAATCAAGAAGTATTTAATATTTTTTTAAGTATCCACTGTGTGTCTATCATTGCTATCAGCAGTATGATGGATATGAAACATTTTATGGACTATGAGATAAGTTTTTGTTGTTGTTGCTGTTATTAATTGAATTTCAAGAAACATCAGTAAATCATCTAACTACTTAAATTTAAACATCTTATGATCAGGGTTCACAAGTAGACATTCATACAAATAAGTAGGAAGAAACATGGAAACAGCTGACATTTGAACCACATTCTTATCTGAACTGGTCAGAGAACAAAATACACACAGATATTAATACAGAAATTAATAGATTTCACTCCATAGGGTAATAAAATGGAAAGGACAGAAGACAAAGGAGAATGAGGAGGATAGTGGATTAAAGGAGGATTAGTCTTAAGCAAAACATAGTCTTAAGCAAAACAATAATACATAAATATTTTCATCTCTTTTGAGGCAGTATAGAATGGAAATTTGAGGGGTATCCCATAAATTGGGGAATTGCTGGACGAGTTTGAGAATTTAAATGTAAAAAGATACTATTATGCATTAAGAAATGATAAAGAGGATAGTTTCAGACAAACCTGGGGAGATACAAAGTGAAGTAAATAGAACCAGGAGAATAATTATACAACAAAAATAATAATGCAAGACAAAGAAGTTTGAAAAAAAATTAGGAATTGATGAACATGATAAGCAATCATAATTATAGCAGATTAATAATGAAATATTCCATTTTCTTCCTTCCCTTCTTGTCCTCCATAGAGAGGTGAATAACTCATTTCATTCATATATATATGTATATATATGCATATGTGTTTGTGTGTATATATATATACATATATATGCATGTGTATATATCATATATATAATATAATATGTAATATATAAATTATATATTGGACTCATGTGTGTGCCATAGGACACACATATATATGTATACATATGGGTGGTGTAGAAGTCTGCTTTTCATGAATATATATGCTTGTATATATATGATTAAAGTGAGAGAGAGAGAAAATTATTTTGGTGATTGGAAAATACAATTTTTTCAAAAAAATAAAATGTTGGCTTTTTGAAATATCTCAAATTTCTGATTTTTTTGACATGTATACTTCCTCAATAAATACAAATTACAGTGAGCTACAATTTAGAAAATGGTCTTTCAAAATTTTAGTCAGTTAAAAAATATCCATGCAGCATTGAAACTCGTAATGAGTCTTGCAAAATTTTATTTTGTTAGTCCTAGAACAACACATAATCCATTTTAGGGTTTATAGTAGAAGCATTCTTGAATTCCCTAGAATAATATTCCAGAATTTGTGGTAACCTATGTACCAGACTGAGGCATCAGAACAGGACCTCAGTAAAAGAAGGAAAATGAAAATTCACTTAATTATTGACTTTTCATGTGATGTGCCCAAATTAAGACACTCTGGTGATGTATATTGTTCTCACTATCCATCTTTAGTCCCATAAAGAAGACAGCCATGAAAGATACCATCCTAGCTTAATGAAGACCTGTCAAAGATAATGCTCAATAATTAATTTGTCTACCCATTACAAGAAGACATGAACAAATAGATACCTTGTCTAACAGAGACTATGATGGGGAAAGAAATCAATACAATTTATCTTTATTTTAATAAAGTTTTTGATTCTATCTCACATAATACTAATTTTCAAAATCTTGACAAATGAGACTTAGAGGAATCAATTATTCCTCCTTTTCAATCAGTATAGTTAGATTCTTCTGTTTCTAAGAGTAACATCTTACCTATATTTTAAGCAAATTAATTTGGTAAATCTATCTTAGTGAGTTCTGTGCAAACATAATAAAGATGGCAAAAAAACCTAACAAGAGTAATATGCACAAATATTTCTACAAAAAAGGGTTATCACTTAAATATTTCTCTGTATATAGAAGATAATATAGCAGAACAATAATTCAGAGAAGAGGATTATGAACAAAGTAAAGGCTATTAAATTGGTGCGATGGAAGGTATAAAGTAGATGATAATTTCCACTCTCTGAAGGAATGAAATTCAATTCCATTTTTAACATTTCATCTAAGTATTTCACTTTAAGACATATTAATTAAGCAGACAATAAATAGTTGCACTAAATATTCAGTGTGATATTTTTGAATAAAAAATTCAGGGTTAAGACATTCTACTAGGAAATACACAGAGATGAAGTAGTTCACCAAGAGTTTCTTTTGTTCTCTACTTCTTACGTTATATTTACTAGATGCCTTCTGTCACTTTCTTTACCTTAATCTCTTTCTCATTTGATCATTTGTTCTTTTCCTAGCCAAGAAACAGCATTCAATTTTGTATAGATGATCTCAATTCATACCATTTCAACTCTTAAAAAAACCTACAGAAAATCATATGTGAATGAGCATCTTAGGCAGGTAATTTCACAGTGAATTTATCCAAAGAAAATATCAAGTTTTGGGTATGTGTTTAATATATATTTTAAAATCACCTGGAGCTTCTCTTGAAAGATTTCCATTAAAAATACTGTAATTTTTAATTTATTAAAAACACATCATATGTTAAAAGCAAATATATATATATATATATATATATATATATATATATATATATATATATATATATATATATATATATATAGTTTATCTGAAGTTCCAAGTTATGTTTTTGACTGTTTCTAAATAAGCTATAATTTCTTTTGGTTTGTTCCAGTCACAAATTCTAGCACTATTCAAATCAGAACCATAAAGATTTATATAGTAGTTATAATTCATGTATGAACAACAGTGACCTCATGTGGTTAATACTTTATGCCTGAACCTCTATTAAACTAAGAACAAAAGATAATAGTCTGAGGTTTTCATGATAATTGACCTCAGAACATTTGGTTGAAAGTTTCTGCTTATGACTCTTCCTCATTCATTTTTATTTTCAAATAGATTACACACTGATGACTCATAAAGACTTGCAGGAAATCATCATTGGTATGCTTATTAAGGTAGTTCTTTCAAAGCTAAACAATATGTTGAGAAAATAAAAGGAATTTATGTTCACTAACTTGTGTCTCAAATGTATTGACTTAATACTAAAATATTTGATATAAATATTTAGCAACTTTAAAATTATTTTCATAATCATAGAAAACATTAATTTCTTAATGAAAAACACTGAGATGCACAGTTTATTCTTTGTAAAGGTTTTTATAAGCACTTTATTCAATATTTGGTCATAAGGAAACAAAGTTAGATGAAAGATTTTGTATAACATTATGAAAAGCACCTTTCCAAGAGTTTTCTTTCATCATTAATTAGTTTAATTATTAATCATATATATTATTAGTCATACACAGAATCAAAGATCTGAAGCTATAAGGGATCTCATGGAGCATTCAGTATGATCTCATTTTAAAGATGAGGAACTAGGGCCCAGAGAGGTCCATAGATTTGCCCCAAATCACACAGATTATTATCTCCTAATTGAGTTTTGACCTTGTGTCCTCCAGAGCTGTGTGTTCTTCAACTGTACAATGTAGTCTTCCTCACCTTTTTGAAGTTTTGAATGAATATATATTAGGTAATTTCACACAGTGCTTTAAAGAAAGGCCATTGTCTTCAATTAGTAATCTCAGATAATTAGTATTTTGTATTTTCATCATCTCTTTTAAAAAAATAGAATTGAGGCCTTAGTTTCCCATTTTTGAGTGTTTTCTCATTTTCTTAGTTTTTTAATTCTTTCCACACTTTTTTTTTGGAAACATAGTTCTCCATTTGTCTTCTTGTTCCTTTTCTTTCTCCTTGATAGTTTATTAAAATATTTTTGAGCACATTCATTAGTTAGGGTTATTTACCATCATAACCAATGAAACAAAAAGATTGCTTCTAGGTTCACTAGATAGGTATGGTATCATGCAATATTTTAGTCTGCTTAGGGAGTCAGTTACTAAAATAAGAAACTTGATACACAGATACACCAAAGCAAAAGATTTTAAATCATAAAATTATAGATTTTAAAGGAAGGAGAAAGGAACTTAAGATGATATTTAGTATAATTTTTTTGGCCAAATTATAAATTAATGATAAAATGTAAAGTGAAGCACACTATATAGGCACTTAAAATATATGATTGAAATTCTACATTGTATTCAATTACTGTTCTAAAACTATAAAATAAAAAGACCAAATTTCTGATACCTTCTAAATTCTCACTCTCTTTCACATCTTACCTTTCATAATTGCTACTTTTGGGGTTAGATCTTGAAACAACTAGTTATTTATTCTTTGAAAAGTGAAACCATACTTTATAATGATTATTTAGAGAGAAGCCCTATGGAAATAAGTCTAGTTATTCAAGATCGTGTTTTATTAGTACAAGAATGCACTTTAAAATTACATCTGCATCTTGCATTATAACTTCATTATACAAAGAATACATTGTTTTTGTAAATTGGAGTAAATTTCCAGCAAAGGTTTTCAAAACAACTTACCATTAAGAAAACACTAGTCTAATACACTATGACCAAGTGGGATTTATACCAGGAATGCAGGGCTGGTTTAATATTAGGAAAACTATTAGTATAATTGACCATATTAATAATCAAATTAATAAAAAACATATGATCATCTCAATAGATGCAGAAAAAGCATTTGATAAAATCCAACATCCATTCCTACTAAAAATGCTTGAGAGTATAGGAATAAATGGACTATTCCTTAAAATAATAAGGAGCATATATTTAAAACCTTCAGTAAACATCATATGTAATGGCGATAGACTAGAACCTTTCCCTATAAGATCAGGAGTGAAACAAGGTTGCCCACTATCACCATTACTTTTCAATATAGTACTAGAAACTCTAGCCTCAGCAATAAGAGCCGAGAAAGAGATTCAAGGAATTAGAGTAGGAAATGAGGAAATCAAATTATCACTTTTTGCAGATGACATGATGGTATACTTAGAGAATCCCAAAGACTCTGCTAAAAAGCTATTAGAAATAATTCAGAATTTTAGCAAAGTTGCAGGATACAAAATAAATCCACATAAATCCACAGCATTTTTATACATTAACAACACAATCCAACAGCAAGAGATACAAAGAGAAATTCCATTCAAAATAACGGTCGATAGTATAAAATATTTGGGAATATATCTACCAAAGGAGAGTCAGGAATTATATGAGCAAAATTACAAAAAACTTGCCACAAAAATAAAGTCAGATTTAAATAATTGGAAAGACATTCAGTGCTCTTGGATAGGCCGAGCGAATATAATAAAGATGACAATACTCCCTAAACTAATCTATTTATTTAGTGCTATACCAATTAGACTTCCAAGAAACTATTTAAATAACCTAGAAAAAATAACAACAGAATTCATATGGAACAACAAAAGGTCGAGAATTTGAAGGGAAGTAATGAAAAAAAATTAAGTGAAGGTGGTCTAGCTGTACCTGATCTAGAACTATATTATAAAGCAACAGTTACCAAAACATTTGGTATTGGCTAAGAAATAGACTAGTTGATCAGTGGCATAGGTTAGGTTCACAGGGCAAGATAGTGAATAAAAATAGCAATCTAATCTTTGACAAACCCAAAGATCCCAAATTTTGGGATAAGAATTCATTATTTGACAAAAACTGCTGGGAAAACTGGAAATTAGTATGGCAAAAACTAGGCATGGACCCACATTTAACACCACATACTAAGATTAGATCAAAATGGGTCCAAGATTTAGGCATAAAGAACGAAATCATAAATAAATTGGAGGAACATGGGATGGTTTACCTCTCAGACTTGTGGAGGAGGAAGGAGTTTGTGTCCAAGGGAGAACTAGAGACCATTATTGATCACAAAATAGAACATTTTGATTACACCAAATTAAAAAGTTTCTGCACAAACAAAACTAATACAAACAAGATTAGAAGGGAAGTAACAAATTGGGAAAACATTTTTATAGTTAAAGGTTCTGATAAAGGCCTCATCTCCAAAATATACAGAGAATTGACTTTAATTTATAAGAAATCAAGCCATTCTCCAATTGATAAATGGTCAAAGGATATGAACAGACAATTTTCAGATGATGAAATTAAAACTATTTCCACTCATATGAAAGAGTGTTCCAAATCACTATTGATCAGAGAAATGCAAATTAAGACAACTCTGAGATATCATTACACACCTGTCAGATTGGCTAAGATGACAGGAACAAATAACGATGAATGTTGGAGGGGCTGTGGGAAAACTGGGACACTGATGCATTGTTGGTGGAGTTGTGAAAGAATCCAACCATTCTGGAGAGCAATCTGGAATTATGCCCAAAAAGTTATCAAAATGTGCATACCCTTTGACCCAGCAGTGCTACTCCTGGGCTTATATCCCAAGGAAATACTAAAGAAGGGAAAGGGACCTGTATGTGCCAAAATGTTTGTGGCAGCCCTTTTCATAGTGGCTAGAAGCTGGAAGATGAATGGATGTCCATCAATTGGAGAATGGTTGGGTAAATTATGATATATGAATGTTATGGAATATTATTGTTCTGTAAGAAATGACCAACAGGAGAAATACAGAGAGGCTTGGAGAGACTTACATCAACTGATGCTGAGCGAAACGAGCAGAACCAGAAGATCATTATACACTTCAACAATGATACTGTACGAGGATGTATGCTGATGGAAGTGGATATCTTTAACATAGAGAAGAGCTAATCCAATTCCAATTGATTAATGATGGACAGAATCAGCTACATCCAGAAAAGGAACACTGGGAAATGAGTGTAAACTGTTATTTTTACCTTCTGAATCCAATTCTTCCTGTGCAACAAAAAATTCGGTTCTACATACATATATTGTATCTAGAATATACTGTAATATATTTAACATGTATAAAACTGCCTGCCATCTGGGGGAGGGGGTTGTGGGAGGAAGGGAAAAAATCTGAATAGAAGTAAGTGCAAGGGATAATGTTGTAAAAAATTACCCATGCATATGTACTGTCAAAAAAAAAGTTATAATTATAAAATAAAATTAAATTGAAAAAAAAAAGAAAACACTAGGCAAATTTTCATTGCACTTAAGAGCATATATCCATGTCAAATTTAAAATATGTATATTTTAGTTTCATGCCAACAAAGAAATATGTGAATAGTTTTCTGAAAAGTTCTCTTTTAAAAATAAGAAATTTTTATTTTTAACTTTACAAAGAAGTTTTGAATTTTATTTTTTGAACATAAATGATAAAAGTTATTGAGGAGGAATCCAAGACAAAAAATTATTTGAAGAAAATCGATACTGTCATTATTTGTATGATTCTATGTTTCAGGATCTGTAGTTTCATTTAAGTAGGGATGTCTCCCAAAAGGAAACTTTGTCTGTTTCAGCATCTATGGCTTCATTTGAGTAAGGATCTACACAGGAAGGAAACTTTCTTTACCAAATGTTCAATGATTTACAGTCTTGGGGGATGTCCTGGACACTTGAGAGTAAAGTGATTTCCTGAAATGTAAAGATTGTACATGTCAGAAAGAGTGAACGTTGAACTTAGGTCTTTCTGATGCTTTATGGACTTCCCCATGGAAAACTGAAGGAAAGATGGGAATGAAGAGAAACAGAGGAAACCCAAGAAGTTGCTTTGCACTGTTCTTGGAATATTATCTTTGGAATCACAAAATCTCAGAACTGGAAGAGATATCAAAGTTCATCAATCCAATTCATACCACAAAAATACAATTTCCATAACATCAAGTAATCTTTCATATTTTTATGGAATTTAATGAAGGGAATGTACTAACTTCTAAAAGCAATCAAATCTTTTTTGGGGGAATAGTTCTTGTTATTAGGATTTTTTTCCTTTATGGAAAACCCCAATTTGTCTTTCTGAAATTTCTTTCTATTGTTTCTAGTTTTGTTCTTTTGAGCTAAGAAAAAAAAAAGTATAATTAACTCTTCCATGTGATAACCATTCAAATACTTCAGTACAACTTTATTTTCTTACAATATTTTTTCTTCATCATGCTAATCATTCATAGATCCTAATAATTTGTTCTCATAAGGCATTATCTTGAGACTATTCATCAGTCCTACCTGTGTTCTTTGAGTATTCTAAGACTATTAATATTCTTCCTAAAATGTTTGATATCAGAGCTAAAACATAAAACAGTATATATAGTCTGACAAGAATTTGTTTTGGATAATATATTTCCTTAATTGCAATCTGAAATTGGAATAGCAGTCTTTTTTTACTTTCCAGTCAAATTGTAGATCTTATAACTCATTAAAATCTTCAGATCTTTTTTCAATTGTGTTGTTTTTTAGACAAAGTTCTCCAAACTTTTATCTGTGAAATTGCTTTTTTTAACCTAAATGTAAAACTTTATATTTATCCCTATCAACTTTTAACTTACTCTATTTGTTCCACTCTTTCAGGTTGTCAGATGAGATTGGAATGTAATAGTGTTAGTAATTTCCTTCATTCAGCAAATTCAATAAGGACACTATATATGCCTTTATCTAAGTTGCAGATGAAAATATAAAACAACTCAGTATTATACTTGAGGTACTATAATTGAAGCCTCTTTCTGACCATTAATGACTAATATTTGTGCTGAATACAAACCAATTCCAGATCTACCCAAATATACAATAGTTTACTCCATAATTCTTCAACTTTTCCACAGAAATACCATGAAAGACAGGGTCAAGTATTTTTCTAAAATCAAACCAAACTATTTCTATAGCATTCCTGTATCAGACTAATAACTTCATTCAAATAGGTAGGGATAGTGTATCTAGAGTACAGATTGTGATCAGGAATCCCAAATTCAAAATTAACCTCAAATATTTAGTAATTTGTGTGAGTGTGGGCAAGTCACAGTCTCTGCCTCAGTTTCCTCACTTGTAAAGTGGGGATCATGAAAGTACCTGCTTAGTGTTCCTGTGCTCCTGTAAAACTTCAGCATGAATTATTTTTGACTTTGCTGTTATTTGTTAATTTACTTGATATCCAGTGAGATCAGGGGATTATTTTTAATTTTCATTTCTTCTTAATGATTTGGAACAATCTTTTACATGATTTTTTAATTCTATGAACTTTAAAATATATACTTTGCCACTTCTCTATTGTAGAGTAACTCAATACTTTTTATACCTATGTGCCAATTCTCTTTAACTTGTTTTGCTTACTATTATCACTATTCTTATTATTGATTTATTTATCCCCACTTTTGGTCCTTTATGTCCTAGTCAAGTATGATGTAACAATCTTTCCTTCTACTTTCCTCACAGAATTTTTAAATTTAATTACTATTCCATTATTCTTTCCTCAAGAAGCATTCATTTAATTTTTCCTTTCTTTATAGTAGAGATGATACAATAGTAAGAATGCTGGAGCTGATTTTAGAGAAAAAAAAATTTCTATCTTGGATCTGCCAATAAGTATCATTATGATCTCCAACAAGTTGCTTAAGCTTGCTACACTTCAAATTTTGTAAAATACATTAAGAACTGAGGGGAGAAAATAAGGATTTATATAGTTATCTAATGTATGTCAGGCATTATGCTAAGTGCTTTACAAATATTATCTCATTTGATCTCATAGTAACTCTAGAATACTATTATTTTTCAGTTAAGGACTTGTTTGAGGTCATAGCTAATAAGTATCTGAGCCTCAATTTGAACTCAGATTTTCCTAATTCTAGGCCTAATGCTCTATCTTAGCTGCCTAGATGATAGACATCTTACCTCCATTTCTTTGTAAATATGCCCCATGAAACTCTTATTGATTTCTCTTAGATGATATCTTGATCTTTTTGAATTGACTTTCCTTCATAGTTGAACTCTTGCCCCTTCTTCTTTCTAAAATCTATTATTTGGTAATAAAATTCTGAGATTTAATCATTACCTTCTTTGAAAGTTCAAATATGGGGGTTTTCCCTGGTGTTAAAATTGATTTGTAACAAATAATCAAATCTAGAAAGTTTCCTTACTATTTTCCCAGTAGCATCATATTTAGTATTTTTATCATATTTTCCTAGGAGACAAATTATTTCTCTTTGTTGATCTTGTCATCAAAGCTAGTTATTTAGACCCATATGGAATTTATGTAATCTTTTAAAATTATCTTTTCTGTTATACTTTTTTCTGGTTCTATAAAATAATATTTTGCTATTTGGTATGGCACTGAACAAGTAGACTAAATTAGGCAGAATTGTCATTTTTATTATATCATCTCATGGGTAGCCATGAGCAATTGATTTATGCAATTTATGCAGTTGTTTAGATATGACTTTATTTGTATGAGAGGTGTTTTGTAATTGTGTTCATATATTTCTTGGGTTCGTCTTCAAAGGTAGGCTTCAAGTATTTTATTCTGTCTATAGTAATTTTAAATGGAATTTCTCTATCTTTTGCTGATAGACTATGTCAGTAATATATAGAAAAGCTGATGGTTTTTGTGGGTTTATTTTATATCCTGCAACTTTGCTAAAGCTGTGAATTGTTTTCAGTAGGTTTTTGGGTGATTTTCTAGGATTCTCTAAGTATTATCATATCTTCTGCAAAAAGTGGTAGTTTTATTTCCTCATTGTCTATTCTAATTACTTTATTTTCTTTTTATTTTCTTGTTGCTAAAACCAATATTTCTAGCACAATATTGAATAATAGTGGTGATAATGAGCATCCTTGTTTCAACGCTAATCTTATTGGGAATGTGTTCAGCTTCTCACCATTACAAATAATGCTTGCTGTAGGTTTTAGATGTATACTCCTTATTATCTAAGGAAAGCTCTCTTTATTCCTATACTTTCTAGTGTTTTTAATATGAATGGGTGCTGCATTTTGTCAAAAGATTTTTTCTTCATCTATTGAGATTATCATATGATTTCTGTTGGTTTTCTTATTGATATGGTTATTATTATAATGTTTTTTCTGATATTGAATCAGCCCTGCATTACTGGTATAAATCTCACTTGTTCATAGTACATTATCCTGCTGATAACTTTTTGCTAATATTTTATTTAAAATTTTTTGCATCAACATACATTAGGGAGATTTGTCTTTAATTTTCTTTCTCTGTTTTTGCTCTTTTAGATATCAGTGCCATATTTGTGTCATAGTAGGAATCTGACAGTACTACTTTTAACCTATTTTTAGAAATAGTCTACATCGTATTAAAATTGTCTTTAAATGTTTGATAGAATTCACTATGAATCCATGGAGATTTTTTTTTAGGGATCCCATTAATGACTTGTTCAATTTCTTTTTCTGAAATGGGACTATTTAAGTAATTTATTTCTTCTTCTATTAACCTGGGCAATTTATATTTTTGTAAATATTCATCCATTTCAGTTATATTGTCAGACTTACTTCCATATTGGGCAAAAGCTCCTAATTATTGCTGAAATTTGTTTTTTATTGGTGGTAAGTTCATCTTTTTCATTTTTGATGCTGGTGATTTAATTTTTTCCCTTTCCTTTTTGATCTAATAAACCAAAGGTTTATCTATTTTGCTAGTTTTTTTTAATAAAACCAATTCTTAGTTTTATTTATCAGTTCAATAGTTTCTATTTTACCAATGTCTCCTTTGAGTTTTAGAATGTCTAATTTGATAAAAATTGTCTTTTCTAATAAATTTTCTTCCATTTTTATATTTTTGTGTTTCAAATATTTCATTCTATTTTTTTCAGTGCCACTAATAATTCTGAGATATTCTCCATCAGGTGGTCAAAGGTATCTATTATAGCATGTTTATTTGTGCTGTATATTTATGTTTTTAGAACTACATTTTAACATTTTTTAAATCGATTATTTTATAAAAATGAGTGGTTTATCCAATTGATAATTACTTGAGGAATATGACCAAGCAGTTTTCAGAAAAAAGCAGCTATTAATTCTTACATTAAATCACTAATGATTAAAGAGATACAAATTAAAACAATTAAGATATCTCATATCTATCAGATTGGCTAAAATGACAGAAAAGGAAAAGTGACAAATGCTGGAGCAAATGTGAAAAATAGAGCACTAATGCTTTGTGGCTGGATTTTTTAGCTGATCCAACTAGTCTGGAAAATAATTAAGAACCATTGCTAAAGAGTGAAAAAAGAATACATATTCTTGACCTTATAATACCTTATAATACCTCCAGTGGGTCAGTATTCCAAAGAGATCAAAGAAAAGGGGAAAGTACATATTTGCATAAAATATTTAGCAGCTTTTTTGTGGTAAAGAATTGGATATTAAAGGGCTGACCATCTTCTGAGGAATGGCTAAACAAATTATGGTATATGCTGGAATACTATTGTGCTATGAGAAATGGCAAGCAAAAAGATTTCAGAAATACCTGGGAAGATTTATGTGAATTGATGCAACATGATGCAGAACCAGGAGAACAATAATAGCAATATGATGATCAATTGTTCTTCTGCCAATTCATATTCCAAACTATTTCAAAGGATTTATGATGAAAAATACTATCTACTTCCTCAAAGATTGAGATATATTTTTATTTATATTTTTAGCTTTTTTTCTGCAACATGATTAATATAGAAATAGATTTTGCTTCACATATATCATTGATATAATATTAATTACTTTTTCAATGGGTTGGAGGGAGACTGGATAGAGGAATAAAATTTGGAACTCAAAATTTAAAAAATATATTAAAATAAAATACCATTAAAATAAATTTTAAAATGGACAGTTTCAGATATAACTGGGAAGACAACAGTGAACTGATATAGAATGAAATAAATATAAATAATAAAGAATTTATATTAGAGAGGAAAAACAACTTCAAAAAACTTTAGAATTCAGATCTATGTAATGATAAATCATTATTACAGAGGACTAATATTAGGGTGTGCTACCTATTTCCTGAAAGAGAAGTAATTGATTCAAAATGTAGAATGAGAATACAGAAATACAAAATTTTCAGCATGGCTAATGTAGTAATTTACTTTATTTGATTATTGTTCAGGTGTGAGAGAAAGGTAGGAGGAAGAGAAAAATGCCCATAAATGTGAAAAGATAATCAAATAGCATAAAATTATTAAAAAAATAAAATTAAAGGACTAATTGTATTTTGAGCCATCCTGTAGAAACTTTTCCTATGATCTACAGGCATTTCCTTGAATTTATTTTCTAAATCACATGTTCAATGGGAATTTCAGGTTCACATTCCTTTAAAGTTTAATACTTAGTCATTTTTTTGAGGCCTACAAAAAAAAATCCAACTCATTTTCCTTCCTTCTGTCTTTATTCATTTTCCTTTTGACTTATCTCTTTGAGCTTTCTCCCAATATTTTTTTTCTTTTTATTTGAAAAAAAATCAACCTTTTTTCTCATCAACCTTGTAACTTGCTTTTGGTTTCTCTTCTTAATGTTTGACCTCTTCTCATTCCACACTTACAGTACACATTTTCTCCTACAAAGACTCCTGATTTTACTTGTTCAAGCTCTTCTAGCTTGGGATTGTAGGATTTGAGCAATTCTCTATTTAGTTCAAACTCCTTAGGAATAGATTGCAACTAGATTTCTAATTTCCCTTTCTCTTGAATATGAAACCTCTTTTTAACCCTTTTTAACCCTTGCTGTCTCTTTTTTTGTTATCACCCCATCACCACCATATAAGATTTCATTCCCTTTTCTTTGTGTTTAAAAAGAGAATTAATGTTTTCTATCTCCTACAGTGGGTGGAGGAAGGGGTTTCAAACTGGTTGTTTTTTATGTTATCTTCCTTCATACCTTCATATAGGCTAGTATAGAATAATATGAAAAAGAGACAAACACTTCAACTTTTTAACGTTATTTCATAACATATTTCATAAAACTTTTGTCTTATCTTATTGATGAAGATTTAACTATTTGCTTTTGATGAAGTCATGATAGATCTTTGTGATCAATATTTCTTTTCTCTATTTTTATAGTAGCAATCTTTTAAATAGGATTTTCTAGTCTTTTGTCAGGTGTTAAAAACAAACTCAATGGTCTAACTATAATCTGCAGACTCCATTTACTTTCCTTTCTTGAAAATTGGGACATCTACTCTTCCTAGTATTTAACATGTCTCCTATTTTTCATGTCATTTAAAGATCATTAATGATGACTTAGAAATCACATTTCTTAAGTATATCAGGACCTTAGTTCACAATTCAATTAGACCAGATGAATTTAATCCACTATGAACAGTTTGATTCTCCTTTACTGAATCCTTACTTATCTTGTTTGAAGGCTGGGCATTTAGATTCCTACAATCTTTTTTCTTTCTTTCACGTTTGCTGTCTATTTTTAAATGAATGCTAATTTGACCTTTTAAAGAATTATATAGATCCCTTGATGAATTACAACGGAGCATGTAGCATCACATTAAAAACCATTTACTTTAAAACAAAATAAAACAAAACAAAAACCCAAAACCCCCCAAAATAAATAGCAAATGGTTAAATCAAACAACAAGCACAACAAGCATACCATTAGTCATTGTGTACAATCTTAAAGACTGTGTGTCCATTCATTTCTATTGCTTCTGCTGTTTCATTAGTGTGCATACTAGGTAACCAAAACAGTGTGAATCCTCTCAGCACTGTCAGTGTGGCGCATCAAAGCCCTACATTATCACTTCCCACTATGGAAGTGGTAAAGCTTCTAGCATCATTTTTAATCATGGTTCTCCCCTAAAATGGTGAAATCTTGATGTTCCAAATGAGCTGTTACTTCAATATCTGAATGTGTTAGCACTGCATGAGTTAGAGAAAGCCAAATAGTAGCTCCAACAGAAGTGAAATAAAACCCAAGTAAAATTCCCTGGACCTATGTTCATACTTCTCCTTCTCATTCCCTACTTTCATTTCCTTTTAATTTGGCTCTGCTTTTATTGTACTACTCTGAACATACTTGTGCCAAATCTTTCTCCAGGAACAGTTGCCTAAACTCTTACCAGATATATCTTAACTATTCCCATCCAATTAGAGATCCTATCATCTGACTGTTGCAATCCATAATTACAAATATTGGCCATACTCTACTTATAGGCAATGTGAAGCAGTGTCAGAAGCATCCTTTATTGTCAGGGTCAATTTCTACTGCTCATTGTTAAATATTACTACTATCAGCTTACCATAAACCACTTTATTTTTGTCTTTCCAATCCAAAATTATTTGTTTAATAGATCAGTTAACAAGTATTTATAAAAAAAAAATTCATTATGCAGTGGGGGTAGAGGCAAGATGGTGGAGACTCTTCTTTATCTGAGCTGTCATTTATGTCTCTCAAATCAACACCAAATTAAGCCTCTGAACTGGTTTGAAGGACAGAACCCACAAATATTTGGAGTGTAACAAATTTCTAGCAGAAGATATTTTGGAAGAACTTCAGGAAAGGCCTGCTTCAATTGGGTAGGGAGATAGAGCACAGGTACAATGTAGCAGACTAGGGTGGTGTGAGCGTCATGTGTCAGGGAATCTACTGGGAAGAATCTACAGCAGTGTTGGCTACTCTTTCCTGGTTGCAAGCTAGTAGATGATCATATAGCATAACATCCAACACAACTACAAAAGGCAAATAGTCCCTGTGCACCAGAGTAATGAGGCACCTGGCCACTCCCACCCAGCACCAGAAGTCAGTCAGCACTGACCTAGCACAATCACTTTTTCCTATAGAGGAAGCTTGGACAATCTCCCCTCTGCCCTAAAAGCAAACCTCAACTTTTCAAAAAAAATGAGAAAAAAAAAACAAAAAGAACTCTGACTATAGAGAGTTTTTATGGAGAAAGAGAAGAACAGATTTTAAACCCTGAGAACCCTAAAAGCAGATCATCTTCAGACGAAGCCCCAAAAGTTGATATGAATTGGTCCCCTTCTCACAAGGCTCTCTTGGAAGAATTTTAAAAGATCTTAAAATAGAGTTAGAAGAAAAATGGGGAAAGGAAGTGAGAACTTTGTTAGAGGGTTTGGAAAAGGAAACACAAATTATCTGAAGAAAACTCCTTAAAATAGATTTAGTAAAATGAAAAAAGCAAATAACTCCTTACAAAATAGACTTGATAAAATAGAAAAATCATATAGCTCCTTACAAAATACATTTGAAAAAATGGAAAAAGAAAACAACTCCTTGAAAAACAGAATTTGTAAAATGGGAAAAAATATTGAACAAAGCAACTCATTTAAAAATTCAATTGGCCAAACATAAACAGAGCTATAAAAAAAAGCAACTAAAAAAAAAAGAAAATAATTCACTAACAATTGGAACTGAACAAATGAAAATGAATGACTCAATGAGACCTCAAGAAACAGTCAAACAAAATCAAAGGAAGAAGAAAAAATACTTCTTTGGAAAAACAACTAACCTAGAAAATAGATCTAGTAGAAACAATCTAAAGATTGTTGGGTTTTCTGAAAACCATGATGGAAAAAAGAGCCTAGACATTATCTTTCAGGAAATCATCAAGGAAAACTTCCCTGATGTCCTAGAACCAGAAGAATGAAATGAAACAATGAAAGAATTCATTGATAACCTCCTGAAAGAGAGTCCAAAATGAAAACTCCAAGGAATATAACTAAATTTCAGAATTATCAGACCAAGGAAAAATATTTCAAGCAGTTAGAAAGAAACAATTCAAATATTGAAGAGCCACAATCACAATTACCTAGGACCTATAAGCTTCCACTTTAAAGGACTGAAGGGATTTGATATTCCTAAAGGCAAAGGAACTTGGATGGCAGCCAATAATAAACTATCCAGCAAAATTGTACATAATAGTTCAGAGAAGAAGATGGCCATTCAATGATATAGCCTTATTTCTCATGAAAAGACTAAAGCTGAACAAAAAAATTGATCTCTAAATACATAACTCAAGAGAAGCATAAAAAGATAATGAAAAAAGTCTTGAGAACTTTATCTCTGTTATGGGTATATGTAACCTTCCACCCAGAGGTTACTGATTGCCTGCTTACCAAATCCCTGGTCTTGGATATCTCTAGCCACACTACCTTTCTGAGTAGTAGTTCTTGTTCAACAGAACATCTAGACACAGTGGCTTGCAAGCACAAGACTTTATTCCACATGTTCACCACCTGCACTCTCCTGTACTCTTACTGATCTCCTCACAAACTCCCACTGATTCCTGTTGAATTCCTCCTAAACTCCTAATGAACTCCACCTACTTCCTGGTACTCATTGTTTTTATAGGGTTTATGAGGTCACATGCACAGCCAATAAGAGGAGATATCTCCCATTGATGATGCATTCTCAATGCAACCAGAGCTTCTGCTCACGAGGCAGTCAGTGCTGGTCACAGAAACCATATCCAGGTGCCTCAGACATTAAGTCTCTTTACTTCCTCTTACACTGTGTGAAGTTCCTCTCCTGACCATTAAAATTCCTTTTCTTGTTTAGCAGGGACTGCTCATCACATCAAGCTAACTTTAACATCAACAATAACTTGCTTAATCAATGAGATTATAGACTATATAAAGTAGAACAAAGGCAAACAAAAGTAAAATAGTAAGAACTAGATCCAACAGGGGCCAAAAAGATAATATGATGTTCAACCCACTCAAGAAAGTCATGTTCAAGGAGGTAGGGTGTCATAAATCTGTGGTTTCAATTGTATACACCTTTTGGTATCTAGTAAAGAAAGGCACAGAAGAGGGATGTATACAAGAAAAGTCATATCCTGTAACACTGTCTCACTAACTTTGGCAGATGGGCATGCTGAGTTTTCACCCACTAATTTAGAGGCCTTGCCTACAAGTGGAAACCAGGGCAAAGCCTCTCCCCAGGCCACCATATGAATAGCAGTGGGAGAAGTGCACAAATCCATTGTCCAGTTCTGTCAGTCTCTAGATGTTGCACATCAAGCAGGGCAGTCCAATTCAGCTGATACACTGGCACTGTGTTTGCCATCTTTGGTGTCATGGTCAGGAGGCACATGGCTGTCATCAGCATCTATAGGGCTGCTGATATCCAACCAATCCTTCTGGGCCATCATTGAGGGCAGTGATGTTGTTGTCATCTGGCCCTTCTCTTCTTGGTTTTCTAAATCATGGGTATTTCTGGTTGGGATCCACTCCTCTGCTGTTGAGTGCATCTGGAACAACAAGAACATACCCGGCACCCCAAACCTTGACCCAACTCAGCCCTTCCAGATACCATCTAAGCCCTTCCACATCACTGTGAAAGAGGGCTTTTGTCCTTGTTGGCTAGTGTGTTAGTTATTTTTACTTTCTGTGTGTTCCAGAAGCACATTGCTGGAATAAGGGCCAAAGAATGTGAAAATTTCAGGTAATTATATGTTTATATTGCTGCATCTAAGAGAGCCTGCATGAATAGGATAAAGAGTCAAGCAAACTCCAATGCTCTCTTTTCTTGTTTAGATGGGAGCATCTTGAGTGTATGAATAGCCTGTCCAGTAATGGCTTGGTCAGTAGGATTATATAGAATGCCAATGGAATGGGCAATGTCAAATTCAATGCATAAGGACCCAAAGGCAGAAGATGTATAAACTGGTCCATTATCTGTCTTAAGTGCACTTGGGACTCCAGCAATGGAAAAACAATGATAAAGATGGCTGATCACATGCCTAATTGCCTTTTCAGATTGGAGTGAAGCCATGAGGAATTGAGAGTGTGTATCTATAGTTACATGGATGCTCTGCTTCTTTATATGAGTGATATCCATTTGCCATAAAGCATTGGATCTCAAGCCACAAGGGTTTGTTTTTTCCTGAAAGTGGTATAGGAGCATGGAAAGGAAGGCAAGCTATAAAGCTTTTTACTATGCTCCCAGCTTCCTCTTTCATTATCCCAAATTTCAAATGTAAAGCTCTAGCAGCCTGATGATAAAAAATAGGACCTGAAAGTCTGCTATAAAAGTGGACATGCAAAATATAATACTGTGGCGACTGCATTAGCACCCTGGGTTCCTTAGAATCAGCTGAAGTCAGGATAAGCAAAAGTCTTTATTCTTGGTCTTTAGCAGTAGAAGTGAAGAGAATGGACATATAGGACCTCATTGTCTCTCTCGCAGAAGTGACCCTGGCTAGTCTCACCGCACCTCCTAGTCCCTCCCACAATTCTCTGTATACACCAAACGATTGGTTCAGCATAGAATAGTGGGAAGGACCATTTCCAAGCATATTCTTATAGAGTGTTGTCCAATTGGTAATTAGCCTCAAGTGCTCAATTGTCCAACCTCAGTGCATTGACTCAAGAGCTCCAGCCCCTTACATAGTACTTACTTGAATGCTTTCTCACTTGCTCTTGAAGTTCTTTAAAGAGCTGATATATATATATGTATATATATATATATATATATATATATATATACATATATATATTTTGAAAGCTACAAATTTTATTTGGGCTGTGGCAATTCTTTGTACCACACCTACTAAATAGGTCAAATCAGATATTATATTTATATCTCTTGTATAATAAGTAAGAGTTAGCATTATTGCATACAATTAATTCTGCTGAGTGGACTGAAAAGAAGTTCTGACCACTCTCTTTAAAATTAATTCATGAGAGTATACAGCACAAATGTTATGTTTGGATGCATCTGTAAAGATAGTTGGTGCTTTATGAGGAACCTTAATTTTTTTTTTTTTTTTTTTTTAAGAAACCATCACCAATTATGTAAGTTGGATTATCTTTCATGGAGATCCATGTGCAAAGTTTGGAATTGTGGCCAATAAATTTTTCCACTCTGGGATGGTTTCACACACATCAATTTGTGCATTGGTATAAAAGGTGTATATTTTGTCAGGTCTTATCCCAGATAATTGTACTACTCTTTTAATGGCTTTCAATGAAAATCTAGCCACAAGTACTGGGTAAGGAATAAGGATTTATTCTGGTTGTACTGGGAGGTTCACTCACTCTATCTTCTTGATTAAGGACTGCTAGAGATGCCTCTTTTGTAGCAAAAACTGCTATTTCCAAGGCTTTTTGAATGACTCTTTCAACCACATTGGATAAAGCCAGTTCAATCTCTCTTAGAGCCTCTTGAGCTTCTTTTGTAAGTTGTCATAGTGAGTCTAAAGCAGTGTCTCCGCTCAAAATGTCATATAATGATGATAACAATATAGCTTTTGGAAATGCTTTTCTTACAGGAGTAGGCCAACTAGCACCTCTAATAGCTGTACAATCTATAGTTGTGACTATCAACCCTTTCAATGGAATGCCATTCATACAGATAGTGAGCACAGGATGTTCAGCTGTAACAGCTGCAGTCTATAATATTCCTGGATTCTGTTGCTGGGAACCAGAATCTGAATAAATATGACCAAATTGCATTTCAGGAGTTTGAATTAATAAACCTGATGTTACTCCTCCTCATGGGTCATAGATCACACATTGTCTACCTATATTAGTGACTGGGACAATAGCTACACATTCCCCAGTTTCCCTAATTTGTATATGGATAGACAATTTTATAGGCACTCTCAGGGGGTGATATGGTCAAGCTAATTTTGTGTAGAGGCAAAAGATCTATAAGCTGAATAAAGGGAGATTTCAATTCTCCAAGGGACCATCTCAGTAGTCCCAGCAACATACAGCCTTACTCTCACTAATGCAATCCCCTTCCTTGATCAGTTTGCTTTATGAGAGACTGATGTTGGAGTACTGAGCTCTTAAAGACTCTCTGGGCATAATAACAATTGCTGCCATCAAGCCACAAGTGTTTCTTGCCTGGAGCTCTGAAGCCTAACCCTGCCTCTTGTAATGACATAGGAAGTGGGCAGAACTGCTTGTGGGTGGTGCTGATGATAGCATCTCCCCTCCTCCTCTTCCAGCCCACAAAGGCATAGTTGAGGGAGGAGGGTCAGGAAATGGGAAATATCCTAAGGGCACATGGTCTGCTGTAGGCAGAATTGAAACTGAAAACCAAGCTTTGAATGAGAAAAGCAAACCAGCCACCCTTTTTCTTCTGCAACTGGTTTACTGCACTTAATTCCTTTTCTTCCTAAATTGCCTTGATACTAATTCTTTTCTCCCCCAAATGACTAAGCTCTGCAGACCCCCTAGAGCAGTAGTAGGCAAAGTAAATCAGTAAAATGGTAAAAAGGATTTCTTTAATTCTGTTCCATGTGCTATACTCTCTGGGGCTACAATCACCAACTCTCTACTTGCTTTTTTCCTGATATTTCCTTTCTTGGCTGCCCAAGTTAAAAATCTTCCCTATTTTTAAAACTTGTGGGATTAGTTAACCCATTGTATTCACTTGGTTCTCCCATTATTAACTGCTGTATAGTAGCTTTTTGTTCCTTCTCTGCCTCAACCAGTAGGCTGAGCTCTTGTACTTTTTGGCTTTAACTGTTATAACTTTTCGTCTTTGCTCTAACTCAACCTGTGATTTTTGCATTTTTTGTTCTAATTGCTTAATCGCCTTGTTCACCTCCTGATTTTTCCCTTGTTTAGCTATACTTAATGAGTGTGGGAGTAAATATCTCAGAGCTTGGAAGCAATCCTCCTGCTCTTCATCAGAGGTGTTCTCCCTTAGAGAATCACCTATCTGGCTCTCTAACTTATATACTTGAGCTGCATGCACAGCTGTGTCCTTGGGCATGATAATGAGTAAATTTAAAACCAGATCTATAATGCTTCTCTGCCTTCTTGTCTCTCTAGACTAGGCTGTTGAACCTTCCCTTGTCGGGTCTAACAATCCTGAAAGTGCTGCCCCCACATTGGGCTGCCACTTGTAACCTCCCATTAAGAGGTTACTGATTGCCAGCTTGACAAATTCCTGGTTTTGGATGATTCTGGACATGTTACCTCTCTGAACAGTAGTTCTTGTTCAACAGAATGCCTGGACACAGCGGCTTGCAAGCACAACACTTTATTCCACATGTTCACATTCTGTACACTTACTGACCACTTCCCACACTCCCACTGACTCCTGTTGAACTCCTTCTAAATTCCTGATGAACTCCACCTACTTCCTGGTTCCCCACTACTTATATAGAGTCTATGAGGTCACATGCACAGCCAGTAAGAGGAGATGTCTCTCATTGATGATGGTTTCTCAGTGCTACCAGAGCTTCTGCTCATGAGGTGATCAGTGCTGGTCACTGGTGCCTCAGGCATTAAGTCTTTTTACTTCCTCTTACACTGTGTGAAGTTCCTCTCCTGACTCTTTTCTTGTTTAGCGGGGAATGCTCATCACATCAAGCTAACTTTAACATCAACAATAACTTGCTTAATCAATGAGATTACAGCCTGTATAAAATAGAACAGCAAGTACAGGTATAATTTGATTTTATTGTGATAATATAAAAAAGAAACTAGAGGTGGAAAGGGGATTGTACTGGAAAAATAAGAAAATGGAGATAAAATGAGGGAAATTACATCTCTTAAAGAGGCATAGTAAGTCTTATAATTTAGAGAAAGAAGAAAGGGGGATGAACATTGTGTGAATCTTACTCTCATTAGATTTTATTCAAAGAGAGAATATCAGACATAGTTGGCTTCACAGAGAAACTTGCCTCACTCTATAAAGAAGGGGAAAAGGGAAAGGAAAGAGGGAGGCTAGGGAAAACAAGTCATAGGGGAAAGATATAATAAAGGGGAGGGAGCATAAAGAGCAAGGGCTGTTTTAGGGATATGATGGTCCCTCCCTACTAGGGAGGAGGAAAAGAAGTAAAGAAAAAAGAAAAACATAATTTGGGGTAAATAAAATGATGTAAAAACAGAAGCCACAATCCTACAACATTGCCTAAAAAAACACATTCATTTATTTTGCTGAGGCAATTGGGGTTCAGTGACTTGCCCAAGGTCACACAGACTCAGAAGTGTTAGGTTTCTGAAGCCAGATTTGAACTCAGGTCCTCCTGATTTCAAGACTGGTGCTCTATCCACTGCACCACCTAGTTGCCCCAAAAGAAACACATTTAAAGCAGAGTGATGCATACAGAGTAAAGATAAAAGGCTGGAGCATAATCTCTTCTGCTTCAAGTACAGTAAAAAAGCAGGAATAGCAATCTTGTTCACAGATCAAGCAAAAGCAAAAAATACATCTAATTAAAAGAGATAAGGAAGGAAACTATATCTTGCAAAGGGTACTATAGATAATTAAGTAATATCAATACTAAACATACATACACCAAGTAGAATAGCATTCAAATTCCTAGAGGAGAAGTGAAAAGAGCTGCAAGAAGAAATAGAAGACAAAACTATACTAGTGGTGGATCTCAAACTTGCTTTCATAAAACTAGACAAATTAAACAACAAAATAAGTAAGAAAGAAAGTTAAGAGGTAAATAGAATTTTAGAAAAGTTAGATATGATTGATCTTTGTAGAAAATTGAGACAGAAAGGAGTACACTTTTATCTTGGTGATTCATGGGACCTGTACAAAAACTGACCATATATTAAGGCTTAAGAAGAACATCAAAATCAAATGCATAAAGGCAGGAATAGCAAATGCATCTTTTTCAGATCATGATGCAATAATTTTCACATGTAATAAAGAAGCAAGGAAAAATAGACCAAAATTTAATTGGAAACTAAAACATCTGATCCTAAAGAGTGAGTGAGTGAAACAACAAATCATAGATACAACTGATAATTTCATTCACAAAAATGACAATAATGAGACAGCATACTAAAATGTATGAGATGCAGCCAAAGCAGTTCTTAGGGGAAGTTTTATATCTCTAGATGTTTGCTTTCATAAAATAGAGAAAGAGAAGATCAATAAATTGGTCATGTAATTAAAAAAGCTAGAAAAAGAACAAATAAAAAACCCCTAAGTAAATGCCAAATTTGAAATTCTGAAAATAAAAGAATAGATTAATAAAATTTGAAATAAAAAAATCTATTGAATTAATAAACAAACTAAGAGCTGGTTTTATGAAGAAAAAAATGCAACACAACAGATAAATTTTTAGTTAATTTGATCAGAAAAAGAAAAGAAGAAAATCAAACCATTATTGTAAAAAATGAAGAAGATGAACTTTCCACTGATGAAGAAGAAATTGGAGCAATAATTTAGAGCTATTTTGCCCATCTTTATGCCAATAAACATCATAATGTAAGTGAAATGGATGAATATTTACAAAAATATAGGTTGTCTTGATTAACAGAGGAAGAAACAAATTACTTAAATAGTCCCATTTTAGAAAAATAAATTGAACAAGCTCCCTAAGAAAAATTCTCCAGGACTAGAAGGATTTACATGTGAATTTACCCAAACACTTAAAGAACAATTAGTTCCAACATGATGCAAATTCTTTGGAAAAGTAGGGAAAGAAGGAATCCTACCAAATGCTTTTTATGACATACACATGATGTTGATACTTAAAACAGGTAGGGTCAAAACAAAGAATTAAAATTATAGAGCAATTTCCTCAATGAATACTGATGCAAAAATCTTAAATAAAATACTAGATAATACACCATGACCCAGTAGGATTTATATCAGGAATTCAGGGCTGATTCAATATTAAGCATTAGCATAATTTACTATAATAATAACCAAACTAACAAAATCATATGATTATCTCAATAGATGCAGAGAAAGAATTTGACATAATACAACACCCATTCCTATTAGAAAATAGGGAATAAGGAATAAATAAAGTTTTTCTTAAAATAATCAACAGCATCTATTTAAAGCTATCAGCAAGCATCAGATGTAATGGGGTTAAACTAGAACCATTCCCAGTAAGATCAGGATTGCAACAAGGTTGCCCACTATCACTATTATTATTCAGTACTGTGTTAGAAATGTTACCTTTGGCAATAAGAAAAGAAAAAGAGATTAAAGGAATTAGAATATTAGGATAACAAAGAAATCAAATTATCACTCTTTGTAGAGGATATGATGGTATACTTAGAGAATTTTAGAGAATCAACTGAAAAACTACTAGAAACAATTTACAACTTTAGTAAAATTGCAGGATACAAAATAAATCCACATAAATCATCAACATTTTAATATATTATCAACAAAGTCCATCAGCAAGAGATACAAAGAGAAATTCCATTTAAAAATAACTGGCAACAATAAGAAATATTTGGGAGTCTATCTGCCAAGGCAAAGTCAAGAACTTTATGAACACAATTACAAAATACTTTCACAAAGTCATATCTATGAAGTTGGAAAAGTATCAAATGCTTATAGGTGGGCTGAGCTAATATAATAAAAATGACAACATTACTTCAATTAATCTATTTATTCAGTGCCATACCAATCAAACTCCCAAGAAATTACCTCACAGAGCTAGAAACAATAATAACAAAATTCATCTGGAAGAACAAAAGATCAAGAATTTCAAGGAAATTAGTAAAACAAAATTCAAATGAGGGTAGCCTAGCTGTACCAGACCTAAAATTTTATTAAAAAGCAGTGGTCATCAAAATCATTTGATAGTGGCTAAAAAAATTGAGTAGTCAATCAGTGGAATACGTTAGGTTCCCAGTACAAAATAGTCAATGATTGTTATAATGTAGTGCTTGACAAACCCAAAGACCCCAGCTTTTGGGATAAGAACTCATTATTTGCAAAATCTGCTGGGAAAATTGAAAATTAGAATGACCAAACTTGACTACCCACACCTAACATCCTATACCAAAATAAGATGAAAATGGGTTCATGATTTAGACATAAAGAATGATATTATAAGGAACTTAGAAGAACAAAGGATCATTTATCTTTCAGATCTGTGGAGAAGGAAGAATGTGTGGCCAAAGAAGAACTTGAGTTCATTATTGAATGCAAAATGGATAATTTCAATTACATTAAGTTAAAAAAAATTATGCAAACAAAACCAATGCAGACAAAATTAAAAGGGAAGCAATAAATTGGGGGGAAATGTTTACATTCAAACGTTCTGATAAAGGCTTCATTTCTAAAATATATAGAGCAATAAATCAAATTTATAAGAATTGAAGCTATTCACCAATTGATAAATGATCAGAAGATATGAACAGGCAATTTTCAGATGAACAAATTAAAACCATTTCTAGCCACATGAAAAGATTCTCTAAATCGCTATTGATCAGAAAAATGCAAATTAAGACAACTCTGAGATTCCACTACTCATCTCTAAGACTGACTAAGATGACAGAAAATGATAATAATGAATGTTGGAGGGGATGTGGGAAAACTGGAACACTAATACATTGTTGGTGAAGTTGTATATTGATTCAAACATTCTGGAGAGCAATTTGGAACTTTGTGCAAAGGGCTATCAAACTGTGCAGACTCTTTCATCCAGCAATATTTCTACTGGGTTTGTATCCTAAAGAGATCATAAAGGAGGAAAGGGACCTACATATGCAAAAATGTTTGTGTAGTGGCAAGAAACTGGAAATTGAGTGGATATCTATCAGTTGGATAGGCTGAACAAGTTTTGATACATGAATGTTAAAAAAAAATATTGTTGTTCTATAAGAAACGATCAACAGGATGAATTCAGATAGACCTGGAGAGACTTACATGAACTGATGTTAAGTTAAATGAGCAGGACCAGGAGATCATACACACAGTAACAGCGAGATTATACAATGATCAATTCTGTTGGACATGGCTCTTGTCAACAATGAGGTGATTCTGACTATTTCCAATGGTCTTGTGATGAAGAAAGCCATCTGCACCCATAGAAAGAACAGTGGGAACTGAATGTGGATCACAACATAATATTTTTTACTCTTTGTTGTTGTTTGCTTGCATTTTTTCTTTCTCATTTTTTCCCTTTTTGACATGATTTTTCTTATGCAGCATGATATTTATGGAAATATTTATATAGGAATTGCACATTATATATATATATATATATGTATGTATGTATATATATATATATATATATGTATGTATGTATATTGAATCGCTTGTCGACTGGGGGAAGGGAGAGAAAAATTAGAGCATAGGGTTTTGTAGAGATTAATGTCAAATATTGTCCATGTATATACTTTGAAAATAAAAAGCTTTAATTTTAAAAATTCATTATGCATAAAATACTTTGCTTAAAGATGGGTATACAAAGAAAGGGAGGAAACCTAATCCCTGCTCTCAAGGAGCTAACCTTTTAGTGGGAGAGTCAAGTAAATTATTAGATATATTAAAGATATATTCTCCTTCAAAGAAAAAAAATCAATAAAGAAAACATTCAGCAACACTACCTCCTCCATGTAATCAGTGGGAATATAATTATGGGAAAGCAGTAGGGAATTAGATCTAAGGTTAAATATTTTTTTCTCAAATCAGGAGTAAAGGTACTTTCCTTTGCAGTCAGGGAGGGGAAGAATTGATTGCTCAGAATGTAATGCTGGAGAAACTGAGGCAAGATAGAGATTAGAGAGTTTTTAATATTTTATTAATTGGCGAGTTTAATTGACTGGACAGGACTCTCATCTCCAGTATCCAGTGATGAAGTATCCAGTGATGAATGGGAGAATACCAAATCCTTTTATGTCTTTCAAACAAAGAAAAGAAGAGCGGGAAAAGTTCTTACAGAACCTTTTGGTTCTGTCAGGATGGGGAGAGAGCCAGAGTCAGGATGTTTGAATAAAGAGAAGTAAGGATAACAATTGAAGTATCCCAGATGGTCTTATCTCTTGGAATATTTTAGAGGGACAGTGTCACAAATTCTTTAAAGGCAGAAGGAGCTAAGAGCCAAGATGTCTGATCTGCTCTTCATCTCCCATTGACAATTTATAACCTTAGAGCGAGGATCCTCAAACTATGGCTTGTGGGCCAGATGCGGCGCTGAGGACGTTTATGCGGCCTGCCTGGTTATGGAAAAATCAGAAGGGAAGTGACGTTCGACCTAAACTCGCATTAGCAACGCACACTTCTGGCACTGGGCTGAGGTAGTGGAGACAGAGTGTCTGGCACTCCAACAGTCTGAGGGACAGTGAACTGGCCCCCTATTTAAAAAGTTTGAGGACCACTGCCTTAGAGCAAATAGTCCTCAGTCTTAATGAACCAGGGGGTTTTACAACTTAAAGGGATTGAGGCAGAACAGTTAAGGAAACTGAGATAGAACAATTCAGGGAAACTCAGGACAATAAGGGAAAACTAGTGCAGGGAAACTGAGGTAGAACAGCTCAAGGAGACTGTGGCATAACAAGAACTTCTGAGCAAAATAATAGCTTACTTTGAAAGCACTTTTATTCAATCCCTATGGAAATACTGCTGAGTTTTCAAATAAGACAACTTTCCCTTTCACAGAAATATCTAACCTACATCTCTTTGGCTTTTCCTTTTTTGGCTCTGCTCATTATTGCAGCAAATAAAGCATTATGGTCCAGCTCTTAATAGGCTTCCAATCTATCCTCATTCAACACTTTTTTTGGGGGACTAGGAATTTTTACAAAAGTGTCCTATGTAAGCACTCATATCCATCCTAGAATCTACTGCCTCCTACAAAAAAATTGTAAGAGTCACAGTTGTTTGAAGATTGAATAATTAGGAAGCTCCTCTTTGTAGCAAGGCTTGAGAAATAAGTGATTTTCCTCAAAGCTGATCATATATTGTGCTCTTTCCTACCATTACGCATTGCATTCCTCAATCTTAGAATTGCCTCTTTCTTTACCTCTACCTCTTGGAACCCCTATTCAATTCATCTACCTCCATGTCTTTCTTTCCTTATTCCTAGCCTTTTTTGGTGCTTTGCCCTATCCAATTAGCTTTGTTGTAGGAGCTCTGATTACTTTGTTCCTTCCTCCAGTGATTATTTTAAATTGGCATTGTACTGAATCTCAGATTGAGGATCTGAGGATGCTATTTAAGCTTCCTCCTCTCTGATTTACTTCATTAGTCCTATTTTCTCTTTCATTTCTCATTGCCCTTTCCTTTCTCTTTCTACTTTTCTTTTGGGCTTATCTAGAACTCAGTACTTTGCAAATCAAGCAGGATCTGCAAAGTATGCCAGGACTGGTTTTTAAAAGAAGCAGAAAGGTTTGTGGTCTTTTAACTTGAATGACAAAAAACCAAGACTTGGGAGAATTAGTAGAAGGAGTTTCTTAGAAGTGTTTTGCTCTTCTTGATCTCTCAGGAGCCACTGCCATAGAGATGATGAATCTAGAACAGAGTAGCATTCTATTTAAATTAATATTATTTAACACAAAAATATATTATAACTTCTCATTAATAAAAACGTTTTTATTTTAGAGATTGACAAATGCTTTAACTTACTGTAATGAAAACAGGAAGACATAAGAGCAGTGAAAAAGGTGTTATTGATTTTATGCTCCACTAGTCCCTTTTTGAATTTTTAATACCCACTTCCACCCTTACCCCACTCACATCAAAAACAATGGACTGAATTAGGTTGTGGAGTGGAGTGGAGTGGAGTGAGCACAACCAAGAGATATTGTACACAGAAGTAGCACAATTTTGTGATTAACTATGCTACGCTTAACCTTTCTCTGCAATGTGGCGACCCAAGACAATTCCAAGAGAGTAGGGATAGAAAATACCATCTGCACCAAAGAGACAGAATGGTGAAAACTGAATGTGAATCAAAGCTTAGCATATTCACTTTTTTGCTTGCTTTTTCTTTCTCATTTTTTTTTCTCTTTTTGATCTGATTTGTCTTGTACAACATGTCAAATATGAAAATATGGTAAAAATTTTTACATGTATGACCTGTATCAGATTGTTTACAGTCTTTGGGAGGAAGGAAAAAAGAGGAATGGAGAAAAAATTTGGAACACAAAATCTTACATAAATGAATGTTGAAAATTATTTTCACATGTATTTAGAAAAATAAAATTCTATGGAGAAAAAAAGAAAAACTTCATTTCTAGAGCACTTACCTGTGTTGGGAAAATAATGATAGAGCTATATTCCAAAACTAGTCTATCAGATGATATTGGTCTGATTACTCCAAATGAATTTAAGTTTAAATTCCACTTCCTAGAATTTTCTTTTTCTTTTTCTTTTTCTTTTTCTTTTTTTTTTTTTTTTTTAAGGCTGGAGTTAAGTGACTTGCCCAGGGTCACAAAGCTAGGAAGTGTTAAGTGTCTGAGACCAGATTTGTTCTCGGGTCCTCCTGAATTCAAGGCTGGTGCTCTATGTACTGTGCCACCTAGCTGCCCCCTAGAATTTTTAAAATATAGGAAAATTATATAGAAGTAACAGATACATTCAACATGGACATTTTTTATTGACTTAATATTTGAAAATTGTTAAGAAAAATCCTCACTGAGAACTCTTCAATACCATATCATTACCAGGAGATTGTTAAAAGGTAAGCATGGGGACTCTTTTTGATTGACAGACCAATTTTAATGAATAACTAGGAATACCTAGGGGGCAGCTAGTTGGCTGAGAAAATAGAGTGCTGCACCTGGAATCAGGAAAACTCACCTTGAGTTCAAATCCGGTCTCAGATACTTACTATGTGATCCTGGGAAAGTAATTCCTCTCTGTTTCTTTCAGTTTTATCAACTATAAATTGAGTGAAAAAAGTGCTCTATCTTTGCCAAGATATTACCAAACAGGGTTTTGAAGAGTCTCACCCAAGTAAATAAGAAGAAACTAACAAAATATTCTTTTTTAAAAGTCTATTTGCTTAATTATGTTTTGAGATCAGTGTTCTTAAGATTCTGTTCTACTCATCATTTCAGCCACCTATCCTGGAATTTACCTGTGTATTCCCCTTTCTTTAGCTCCCCAGGAGGTAATAAGAATGCTAGCCCTTTTTATTAGGACATCATTATTATCAAGAGAACATTAAACAGCTTAAAATTGACAGAAAAAATATATTCACACAATTGCTAAAGATACCTCATTTAATGACATGAAAAATTTCTTTAAGAATGAGAATTAAATATATTTGAACTAATTATCAAAGTAAGATTTTTGTAATTAGTTTTGGAAAAATTCAATAAAACACATATTTAAATAATTTAAATTGATATTTTATAGTTGATATTCCTTAAAGTATGTAAATATATTTCAATAATCCTTTTAAAGCAGCTAATGAAATTATTATTAACATATTTTTAAAATGAGGAGACAGGTAGTGTCTTGCCGATATTCATATAAATGGTACTGGAGGCAGGATTTGAACTCAGTTCTTCTGATCAGTAAGTAGCTTATGTAGAGATATTTAATTCAATGGGGAGGAGATAGTTGATGAGAGCACCACGTTTTTGTGGAATATACATGATATATGTGAGAATAGTATTCTTAAAAAAGTAGACATTAACCACCTCATACTCTCAGATTGGTTAAGATGACAGGAAAAGATGACAAATGTTGGAGAGGATGTGCAAAAACTGGGACATTAATTCATTGTTGATGAAATTATCCAACCATTCTGGAGAGCAATCTGGAAAAATTGCCCAAAGAACTATAAAACTGTGCTTACTCTTTGACCCGTAGGGCCATTACGGGTCTATATCTCAAGGAAATCATAAAAGAGGGAAAAGGACCAATACGTGCAAAAATGTTTGTAGCAGCTCTTTTTGTGGTATCAAAGAATTGGAAACTGAGTAATGTACATCAATTGGGGAATAGTTAAAAAACTTGTGGTATATGAAGGTTATGTAATATGATTATTCTATTAAAATGATGAACAAAGTAATTTTTAAAAGATCTGGAAAGATTTATATGAACTTATGCTGAGTGAAACAAGCAAAACCAGCAATACATTCTACACAATAACAGCAATAATGTGCAATGATCAACTATAAAAGCCTTGGTTTTTTACAGTGATTCAGTGATTCAAAGCAATCCAGAGAGAAAATGTCATCTGAATCCAGAAAAAGAATTAAGGAGATGGAATGTAAATCAACACATGCTATGTTCACTTTTTTTTTTTTTTAATCTCTCCTGTGATTTTTCCCTTTTGCTATGATTTTTCTCTCTGAAGATGATTCATAAAGCAATGTGTGTTAAAAATAAATAAAAAAGTAAATAAAAAAAGAAGTAGATATCAAAGATAGAAAAGAGAAGCCAAAGAACTGGTTATTGGATTCCCCAGATATAGCCATAGCAATGCCATGAAGGTATCAAAAACAAAAACTTTAAGAACAGAATTGTGGTTTATTTATTTGGTTTATTTTGCTGTTGTTCTAGTGTTCAAAAGAAACACATTTCTTGCCAACAACCTTCCTTTCTAAGCAGAAGTAGTTATGAAGCTTCTTGCATTTTTTTTTCCCCCTTCTGGTGTCATCACAATAGGAGCAGGAAAAGAATTTCCACTTTATTTCTAACTACCCTATAGGAAGTTATAAAGAGATTCATGCATAACAATAGGATGTAAATTTAGGTAATGATTTGGAACTTCTCCAATTGTAGCATTAGCCTATAAAGCAACAGATTCAGAAATTCATTGTAGCTGTGATACAAAAATCCTTGTTATGCTGTTGCTCTTACATCATAAGAATATCTATAATGACTTTCTTAATGAAGAAATTGGCACCTTTTGTACAAGGGAAAGAAAATACACAAAGGGAAAAGTCTGAATCAGAGAGAAATTTATGTGTACATATGTGTATATTTTGAAGTTTTTCTTTCAATTTTGTTTAAATTTATTTCACTAATACATAAAGTTGCCAGATGAAAAAGTGACAGCAACTCTGTGACGGGGCATACTAAAGTCATCAGGAAAAAGAAGCCTTGAGGTATGTTCAATTAGTATGAAAACATTAAATTTCATATCTGTAGTTTTCTTTCTTCATTTGTTTCTTGATCCAAAGAAAGGGGGAAAAATGAATGTGTAGCACAGGCATAAGATAAGTTTAGAACTGCTGCTCTCATTGTGAATTGATTCTTTTTTTTCTTACCACCCCACTTTACATTATGATCTCAAAGGTGACCCTGAGAGAATAAAAGTTTATCTTACTATTTTTAGAGGGAAAACTAAAATGAATATATTTCCCCCTAAAATAATGATAATTATTATTCTAAAAATAGAAAGCATCAATATGCAATCTATGATTTCTGAAGGTTGAATTTTTTTTTTTACTAATGCAGATGACTAAGTTACATTTTGAAGATTTCTTTTCTAAGACTAAATTTATACTTATATAGAGTATTACACATGACTCAAAGCAGATACATTTTTTGTTCAGCATAACACATAATAAACGCCAGGATTGTAACCTACATCTTTCTGATTTCAGGTCTAGCATTCATGTCCTAATGCCTCCTTTCCATTAGCCATTGCATCTTATAAAGTAGTCACTTGTTATGTTCTTACTAAGTGCTAAGTCTAAGTACATAAATGTAATGTGCTGTTGTCTCCAGAAGCTGCTGATCGCTCTCTGGGAGGAAATCTGCTGTGTCAACTCAAATCTCTTGGACAGATTCTTCTTCTTCCTGTAGGGAACTGTTGTTTCCAGACAGTTGCTGTTAACTCTGGTCCAGAGTAGTGACTTCCCTCTTTTATACTCCCAGAGAATGGGTGTGGGATAATGCAAGGGCTTCTGGGATAAATTACTTCAACCAATGAACTTGCTCCTCCTAAGCATGCAAGCTCTTCCCCAGGAATTCAAAGGGGTTGAAGTCCTAGTAAAGACCAGAACTACAGAATTGTTAAGTACCGACTTATCACTTAGTAAGAACCTAATATCTCATTATCTCATTAGCACTTAGTAAGAACCTAACAGTCACTGATCTAATAGAATACAGCAAATCCAAGTCTGTAGTTGTAGAATGAGATTTGTAGTAGGAAAATATTTTAAACTATTATTTTCATTATGCCATCTTAGTAAATAGCTTTGCTTTGAGTTAATTGTTTCTATTGGCTGACTTTAATAGTCAGTGTTTAATATACCCCAGTTAGACTTTGTAATCTAAATATGAGTTTTAGGAGTGTTTCCTTGACTCAGGGAGCAGCTGACCCTCTGGGGAAGCAACCTGAAAATTTATTAATGCAAACCCTAAATATTTAAGTTGACAGAAGTCATTCTTTTAAGTGATTCTCTAATTAACTTGAACGGTCAGATTGAAAGAGTGGTGGTGTAAACTCAAAAGCATTTTCTGACAAAGCACATGGGCTTTTGTTTCATACCTGTCTTGTTTTCATCAATTACTTGATTAAAAAAGATAGATGTTATGCCTTTCAAATTTGTGGGGATGCAAAGCTGAAAGAAACAGCAAATACACTGTGCAACAAAACCAGAATCCAAAAATATTTTTAAAGGTTAGAAAATGGAGCCAAATAAATAGTAAGACGAAATGTAAAAGGGGCAAATATAAAATCCTGTACTTGGGTTAAAAAACTTGTCTCCACAAATACAAGAAGGAAGAGGGATGATTAGATGGAAGTTTTGTGAGATTGAGGAAGGATAACCTGGTGATTTTAGTGAATGTCAAGTTCTATTTGAATTAGTTATTGCAGTCAAAACCCCAATGAGATCTGGGAGCTAAGCTCCCAGAAATAGAATCCTATGCTATGATCTACCTTGGTCAAACCACATCTAGATTGGTGTGTTCAGTTTTATATGCATTCTCAGGAAGAGCATCGATGAGTTGGAGAATTTCCAGGAGGCAAATAAGATCATTTAAGTTCATGACATGTTTGGAACATTTGAAGGCACCAGGGATACAGAAATTAGATAAATGAATACTTAGCTGAGGGTAGAGGATGGGAAAGAATAACATAACCTTTATCTTCAAGTATTGGGAAAACTTTCATAAGGGAGAAAGATTTGATTTACTGACCTTTATTCCATAAAATTATGTGGAACAGGTGGAGATTGTAGAGATAGATTCAGGCTTGATGTTGAGACATTTTCTTCTTAACAATGAGAACTATTCACAAGCTGAATTGGTTTTTTGTGAAGATAGTAGATTCCCTGTTCCTTGCAGACCTTCAACAAAGGCTGGTTGATCACTTATCTAAGATTTTATAGAAGAGATTCTTTATCATAACTGAGTTGGTTTAAATCCCGTGATTCTATAAAATACAGAGTTCCAAGATGTTAGATTAATATTTATAGGACTTAAAATATGTGAATCTTAGAATCCTTTTTCTACCTTTCCACAATTTCAAGACAATCACCACAGAAATAGAAGGAGACCACTCAGGAACAGGGCTATTTTGAATTTCATTATTAGTATGCAAAATCTAATGAGAAATATGTAATTTATGAAAACTTTCCTTTAAATACCCATAACCATGAAAAAACCTGAAAAACAAAATGAAGTAATAAAACATAGCAAACCAGCAAATAAAAAATGAGTGATGATAGTATAACTT
This sequence comes from Sminthopsis crassicaudata, assembly GCF_048593235.1. Classification (NCBI taxonomy): domain Eukaryota; kingdom Metazoa; phylum Chordata; class Mammalia; order Dasyuromorphia; family Dasyuridae; genus Sminthopsis; species Sminthopsis crassicaudata. The sequence goes on from NC_133620.1 coordinate 176,862,162, forward strand.
GATTATCAAAAACAAACTACTGCACTTGTTTGTTTAATATGGAATGATACAGATGAAGACAAACTCATATATTGATTGAACTCATCTACACACAAAATCACAATTTCAACAATGCATGTCATGAAGAATGAGACAGCAAAGAAAAAAAATACAGAAACAAAATTGTGTTTCACACTAAAAAGAAACTAGATCATGTGTCTCTGCCAAAAATTGAAGTTTCTATTGTTAAACTACAAAATGAATTCTATCCAAAAAGAAAATAAAAGACATAGTTCTAACTCTTTTGTCAGGAAGTAGTCTAAAGGCTTAATTACAGAAATACTCCTATTCTTGGTAGTTTTTTTGTTTGTTTGTTTGTTTGTTTGTTTGTTTTTTTGTTTTTACTCTCTAAAAATTTATCTTAGATTTAAAAAATAACATAGTAGTAAAACTCTAGCTCAGGGATTTTTAACCTTCCCTGTTTCACAAATTGGTTCATAGGTTAATCTCAAGAACTCTAAGAATTTAGATGGAAAAATAAAATGACATATTTATTTTCACTAACCTCTAATTGAAACTGCATTTCTTTGAACTATGATTAAAACAAACAAACAAACAAACACATTAGTTTAGGGAAGAATCTACCCATAGATTTCACTAGAATGCCAAAATAGTCCATGATGTGGAAAAAGTAAAAAAGGCTTGCTCTAATTTAGGAAGGCCTCTTGTGTAAATGTAAAGAAAATCGAAACAGATTGTTTTCCCAAACCCATTTATCTATGCTGGTAACAAGGATGATGAACCATTCCATGTAGACTTTAATATATTATTTATACTTTCAAATATTACAAACTCAACTTTCTTCTTAAACCTTACTGCTACCTCAGCCACAGCTTTAACCTTCACTCTGATACTTTTACTGGTTCTGCTTCCTAAAAATGCAAATTCATAGATGTCCTTAGCAAGAGAGCTCATAATCTACAAGTGTTAAGGCAAGATTAGCACCTCAGAGAGGCAGCTCTCCCTGATGTAATCAGGAGAGATGAAAGAACATTAAAAAATAAAAGGGAGATTTAGAAAGAAGCTGTCAACAGCATTTTGTGTTGAAAACAAATCCCTTGCTGTCTATAAATCTTTAGCACCAACACAGTGAAGTATTTACAGATGTTTCTCTCCTGAGAAATAACTAGACCCTAGCCTTTGCAAATGGGGAGGGTCTCTTGAACACATTCTTAGTCTCCAGAGTTCCTAGCCTAGTTCTAGGCAGATGTTTGAGAGCAATCCTTCTTGATTACTTTAGCTGACCCTTCCTATAGGCTCAGAATCTTTATATGCTTAGGTCTACTTTCAGGTCTGCTTTTCTTCATTTTCAAAGATGCCTTGGAAAATAGTATGCATGTATAAGTATTCTGTATTTCATCACACAGTGGAAATTCATATATATAGTTTGTGCTTTTGGAAGTGACCAATCACTGATATTTAGAACTCTGGTAGTACTGGATAATTAGTTTCTTGAGGGCAAGGCCTGTCTTATTCATCTCTGTAACTCCCCTGGCACCCAAGACTCACTACTGTATCTTACACAGAGGATCATAAATTATAGATTTAGAGCTGGAAGGGATCTCAGAGGTCATCCAGGTTCCAACCCCCATCATTTTACAGAGGCACTCAATAAATATTTCTTGGATAAATGAATGAATGAAAAGAGAGGCTTTTCCATGTCACCCCCTGTTTATGACTGTGACATCCTAAGTGAATTTGTCCCATTCAGTATTTCTCAGCTGGCTATAGAGAGGCAGCTTATTGTACCTGAAAATGCCCTGGCCTAGGAATCAATTGCCCTAGTCTAGGAATCAGTATATCGAGCTGAATTTGAGTCTGGCCTCTGTCAGTTACTCCCTGGGTAGCCCTAAGTTATTTATTCCCTCTAAGCCTCAATTTCCTTATCTGTAAGATAGACATAATATTTTTTCTATCATATACTTATTTCAAAGAGGGTATTTGAAGGTTTGATAAACCAATCAGTAAACATTTATTAATAATTTACTCTATGTCAGTCAATAAGCTAAAAACTGGAAAAAATTTTAATAAGATAAAAGTAAATCAATTATTGATATGAAGGAGATTATATTTGAATAAGAAAGATAACATATACATATAGTAAGCAAACAAATGAAAGATAGGTGGATAGAAAAAGGCACATCCACAAAATGAATACAAGGTAGTTTAGGGAGAGTGTATACATTTACAGCATAGGAAATCAGAAAAGGTTTCATGCAGATATCAACTGAGTTGAGTCTTTAAAAAAAAACAAAAAAAAAAAACCCACAGGATTCCAAGAGACAGAAATAAGAAGGAACCACTTGAAATATGGGACTCAGCCAGTACAAAGTTTCAGTGTCAGTAGGGGGAACACCATGTGTGTGTAATAGCAACTAGGCCAGTATAACTATATTGCAGCACGCACAGTGTGGAGAATGTTTATAAGACTGGAAAGGAAGGAGATGAGGTTATTTAGATGCCAGACAGAGGAGTTTATGCTTTATCCCAGAGGTAATAAGGAGCCATTATAATTTATTTAGAAGGAACATAACATGATCAACCCAGTGCTTTAGGAAAAATCATTTTGCCTGGTGGTTGTGTGGAAAATAGAATAAAATGGAAAGAGATTTGAAGAAAGGAGGCTTTTGCAATTGTCTAGGTGAGAGGTGATAAAGGCTATGTCTTAGTATGATGGCTGTATGAGTCAAGAGAAATAAAGATATGTATGAATGTTGTGGAGATAGAAACTACAAGACTTAGCAAATGTTTGGCTGTGTGGGGTGAGTCAAGATTGACAATGAGGTTGAGAAGTGAGGTGACTGAAAGGTTAGTGTTACCCTTCACAATAATAGGGAAATTCATGAGAAGATAGGGTAGGATATTGGGAAAGAAAATTAGTAGGACATGTTGATTTTCAGGTGGCAATGAAAAATAATTATGCAAACCCTAAAATACTTTTTTAATGCAATATATTTTACCTTCCTAATTCATGTGTTGTGCTATCCTAATGATGCTTTTTATGGTCACTTTGCTTGCCTCTCACCCTGCATCTGTTTCATTTACAACAGGTGCTTGATTGTTTTATTTACATTAAAAAAAAAAAAAAAAACTAAGTGTTACAATGAAATTTTTGGAAGTGCTGTGTTCTTGGGAATGGAATTTTAGTAATGGCAGATTGGACTTCTGTAAAGGGCTGAAACTCTTAAAAGGTGTGCTTGAATCCGACAACTGAACACTTAAGGTTAATTACCTATTGGACAATGGCTATTAGCATATGTTTGGAAAAATGGCCTTTCCCATTGTTCTGTTCTGGCTGGATGCTTTGGTACAGATAGGAGGGATTAGAAGGTGGAGTGAGACAAGCCAGACTCACTTTGCAGCAGTACCAGGAGAAGGGAGGTTGGTGGCCAGCTTGTGGCAGTTTTGTCCATCTCCTTCACTTCTCTGCTGGCTGATCCTGAGGCCTTTAGGCAGCTAGCTCGGACTTCACAGACTTACCCAGAGGTGACCTAGTCTTAATAACTGATACCAGGAATGGTTTGTAGTGATATTTGTGAAACCACTAAAATAAGTAAATAGAATAAGGGAAAAAAATTTGCAAGATTTGAAAGAGAACTATGATGACTTCCACACAAGCCAGAAAATGTTCTGATAAAGAATTGGGAAAGTCAGATAGTGTCAAGCAGGAATGAGTAAAAATGGAAGAGAATTTTAAAAGAAAGTATATAGAAAAGAAAATGGATAGAAATGCTTGATCTGAGTTCAAATGTGGTCTCACTTACTAGTTTACTATATGACTCTGTGCAAGTCACTTAACCATCTTTGCCTCAATTTAGTCATCTGTAAAACTTTTTAGGTGTTCTGTGAGAAGCAAGATAATATTTGTAAAATGTTATGTAAACCTTAAGATACTATTTAGAAGCTAGCTGTTATTATTAGGATTGTGAAACTCACATGAAGAAAATATGTTAGAAAGAATTTTCCAGTCACTTATCAAGTGACTCTCCTACTTAGAAAGAACTATCTCTTATAATATATCTAAAGAAATAATATTTTCATGATCTGAGCACATGACTACATTCCCTTTTCCTTTTTCCTTTTCTTATCAAGAGATATGTAAGATAGCTCAAAATGGTTTCCAGTACAACATGCCCAGTATAAAAATAAGCACTTTTTATGTGGAAAAATAAATATTTATGGCATTTTTATGGTTTTATTGTATACTTATATGCAAATCAATTTCCTTTCTTTTAATGGTGCTGTTTATTCTTTATTCCAAAGAGAACTGTTTCTTTGTACTGCTCTACTAATGATATTTAACGTTTCATTTTGGAAATAATGCAGTCTATATAAATATATGCATCCTGAATTTTTGAAAATTCCCTTGGCCTGTGTAAAAGTATTTTAACTAAATCATATCCCTCTTTTGTTTGCCGATATTTTTTATAATGTCTCATGGTCATATCTTCCTTGATAAACACACCTTAGCCTTTTCCCACAAGCACAAAATACAATTTCACTATAGATACTTGGCTCATGAAACTAGTTCACACTGGCCCTCTGGCTAAATAATGCAAATAGGACTGAGTGGGACCCTTCTTCCTTGACAAATGCCACTGCTGTGGTTGAAATAGTCAATCATTTTTTAATGACCCACTGTGAGAAAAATGAAGAGTTGGAGAAGGAAAGGTAACTGTCCAAAAATAGAAGTCACAGTCCCTGTCCTCCAAGTGCTTACCGTCTCTTGGGACAGTCATAAAAATCATTATTTAACTATTTTGAATTATAGAAAAATTATTGAAAATAAATTAGTTTTCTATATCACTTTTTGCTTTCTGCTCTGCAATTTTGCTATTGTAAATTTTTGCAGATGGCTTAAAATGCATGGTAAACACTGTCAGTGGTTATACATGAAAAAGGGTCAAAATCATGAAAAATAGAATATGTCAAGAGTTTAGGTTCATTTTAATGTTTTTAAACAGGCCATTATAATTCCTTATCATGAGTTTAAAACCTGATAGATATTTGTTTTCCACTGATGGGACAATGTTTTGTTTTATTATTTATATGTGGGTAGATTTCTTTTGTTTTTGTTAATTTAAGCTCCCAGCTGCCAGTTTTCATTTAGACTCCATGGAAGTAGCTGTCAGGTCAGCAAAAGTGTAACACAATTTTCACAAATATGAGAATTTTAGAATTCTCATTTTATTGGTTCTCATTATTCTGACTTCTAGTTTTAATGAAAGAAAGACAGAGAAATGCTTGATGTTTATAAGTTTTTTATTTAGTTCAACCTATTCACTTTTTGAAACCCCAAAGAACTAGGAAACATAAACAGATATGCCCATATAATATAGATAGATAGATAGATAAATAGATAAGTAGATAGATAGATACACACACAAATATGTGTATATATGTATATACATATATGTATTTGTACATGTACATGTATATAAAGATATGTATATTTTCAAGGGGAAAAAAACTTCATACACATTGTTTCCCATTCTAGATAGACAGAAGGTAATGAGGCGATCTTGTGACCCAGAGGATGGGGAATTGCATTGTGTCTAGTTGCCATTAATTTTCCAAAAAGCAAACAAAATTGAGGAATTATGTCTAAAAATTAAGATTGTTTTAATTGTTTCCACAGGAAAAGAAAACAAGAAGTTCAACAAGATAAGGGCTTTATGGATTAATAGTAGAGAATATGAAACTTTAAGGCATTCATTCAGAATCCCTTCTTCTATGTTCTAGCTTATATAAAGTCATCCACAAGTATGTTTTATGAGATCAAGTCTTAAAACTCTTCTAGTGTACCCTATTATTGCCTTCTCAATGTTCTATTATGAAAATTTGAGGGAATGGGCTTTGATAATGCCCAGACATTGGAGTAAAAGGGGAGAAGGAAAACTGTAATTTTTTTCCACTTGGAATGGACCCTAGATTAGTGTTGACCTGAGGCAGCCAAAACTGAGTCTTGAATATTCACTCTAACCTTACCACAACCACAACCATGCAAAAAGCATCAGATGCAGCCCATTCTGAGAGCTAAAAATTGATAACAAATTAGGTTAGTAGCTGGTATGCTTGGATGTATCAGATCTAAAAAAAAGTGAAGTGGAAAAACGGCTATGGTCATGTAATCTCCCAAAAAGATCTTTCAGGTAGAAATCAAGACCATTGAAGAGTAAGTTATTCAGCTTGGGAGCTGATTAAAACTGCTTTGAGAAACAGTTCTGAGGGTAGAACTATTATCAAAGTGGGGAAGAATCAGAAAGTGAAAATAGAGTAATATGGGGAGGAGATGATAAAATTATTAACACATTAGAAGAAAGGAAATTTAATTTAAAACTTGTAACATAAGCAGATAATCATCAGAAAAGATGTTAAAATTGGAAGGGAGAATAACTACCAAGGTATTCAAAACATTGCAAACATTTCCAAACAAATATTGCATGATGAAGGAAATTGAACCTGGTCCAGTTCAGAAAAATGGAAAATTTAACCTGTTGTTGTTGCTGTTGTAGTTGTTGTTGTTGTTGCTGTTGTTGTTGTTGTTTTTATTAAAACTTTTATTTACAAAACATATGCATGGGTAATTTTTCCAACACTGACCCTTGAAAAACCTTTTGTTCCAAATTTCCCCTCCTTCTCCCCATCCAGTCCCCTAGCTGGCAGGTAGTGTAACATATGTTGAAATACATGTTAAATCCAATATATGTACACATATTTATATAGTTATCTTGTTACACAAGAAAAATCAGATCAAGAAAGAAGAAAAAGAAAAACTGAGAAAATAAACAAAATTCAAGCAAATAGCAACAGAGAGAGTGAATGCTATGTTGTGTTCCACATTCTGTTCCCATGCTTCTCTCTCTGGATGCAAATGGATCTCTTTATCATTGCACAAGTGGAACTGGCTAGAATCATTTCAATGTTAAAAAGAGCCATATCCATCAGAATTGATCATCACATAGTCTTGGTGTTAGCATGTATAATGATCTCCTGGTTCTAATCATTTCACTTAATATCAATTCATGTAGGTCTCTCCAAGCCTCTCTGAAATCATCCTGCTGGTTGTTTCTTACAGAACAACAGTATTCCATAGCATTCATATATAATAATTTATTCAGCCATTCTTCAATTGATGGGCATCCATTCAGTTTCTTGGCACTACAAAAAGAGCTGCCACAAGCATTTTTGCGCATGTGGGTCCCTTTCCCTCCTTTAAGATCTCTTTGGGATATAATCCCAGTAGAAACACTGCTGGATCAAAGAGAATGAACAGTTTGATAACTTTTTCAACATAGGTCCAAAACACTCACCAGAATGATTGGATCTGTTCACAGTTCTACCAACAATGTATCAGTGTCCCAGTTTTCCCACATCCTCTCCAACATTTGTCATTATCTTTTCCTGTAAACTTAGCCAATTTGACAGGTGTGTAGTTGTATCTCAGAGTTGTATTAATTTGCATTTCTCCAATCAGTAGTGATTTGGAGCACCTTCTCATGTGGCTACAAATAATTCAATTTTTTCATCTGAAAATTGTTTATATCCCTTGATCACTTATCAATTGGAGAATGGCTTGAACTATTATATTCTCTATATATTTTAGAAATGAGGCCTTTATCAGATCCTTTGGATGTAAAAATGTTTTCCCAGTTTATTGCTTCCCTTCTAATCTTGTCTGCATTAGTTTTGTTTGTACAAAAATTTTTTTAAACTATTATCTCTTTTGTGATCAATAATGATATCTGGTTCTTCTTTGGTCATAAATTCTTTCCTTCTCCACAAGTCTGAGAGGTAAACTATCCTATGTTCTTCTAATTTATTTATAATATCATTCTTTATGTCTAGATCATGAACCAATTTCGACCTTATCTTGGTATACAGTATTAGGTGTGGGTCTATGCCTACTTTTTGCCATACTAGTTTCTAATATTCCTAGCAGTTTTTGCCAAATAGTGAATTCTTATCTCAAAAGCTGGGGCCTTTGGCTTTGTCAAATACTAGATTGTTATAGTCATTGATTATTTTGTTCTACGAACCTAACCTATTCCACTGATCAACTTCTCTATTTCTTAGGCAGTACTAAATGGTTTTGATACCTGTTGCTTTATAATACAGTTTTAGATCTAGTACACTAAGCCACTTTCATTTGCTTTTCTCTTCATTAATTTCTTTGAAATTTTTGACATTTTGTTCTTCTAGATGAATTTTGTTGCTCTTTTTTCTAGTTCAATAAAATAGTTTCTTGGGAGTTTGATTGGTATAGCAATAAATAAATAGTAGTTTAGCTAGTATTGTCATCTTTATTATATTTGCTCAATCTATCCATGAGCACTTGATATATTTCCAATTGCTTAGATCCAACTTTATTTGTGTAGAAAGTGGTTTGTAGTTTTGCTTATATAGCTGCTGACTTTTCCTTGCTAGATAAATTCCCAAATATTTTATACTATCAACAGTTATTTTAAATGGAATTTCTCTTTGTATCTCTTCTTGTTGGATTTTGTTAGTGATGTATAAGAATGCTGATGATTTATATGGATTTATTTTGTATTCTTCAACTTCGCTAAAGTTGTTCATTGTTTTAGATTTTGAGTAGATTCTCTGGGGTTTTCTAAGTACACCATTATATCATCTGCAAAGAGCGATAATTTGGTTTCCTTATTACCTACTCTAATTCCTTTAATTTCTTTTTTTCCTCTTTTTGTCAAAGATAGCATTCCTAATACAATATTGAATAGTAATGCTGATAGTGGGCAACCTTGTTTCACTCCTGATCTTATTTGGGATGGTTCTAGTTTATCACCATTACATATGATACTTGCTGATGGTTTTAAATAGATGCTACTGACTGTTTTAAGGAAAATTCCATTTATTCCTATACTCTCTAGTGTTTTTTATTAGGAATGGGTGTTGAATTTCATCAAATGCTTTCTCCACATGCATTGAGATAATCATATAGTTTTTGTTAATTTGGTTATTGATATAGTCAATTATGCTAATAGTTTTCCTAACATTGAACCAGCCCTGCATTCCTGGTATAAATCCTATGTGATCATAGTGTTTTATCCTGGGGATGATTTTCTATAATCTTTTTGCTAATATTTTATTTAAAATTTTTGCATCAATATTCATTAGGGAGATTGGTGTATATTTTTTTTCTCTGTTTTTGTCCTACTTTGTTTAGGTATCAGTACCCTGTCTGTCATAAAAGGAATTTGGTAGGATATCATTCCCAATTTTTTGAAATAGTTTATATAGTATTGGAGTTAATTGTTCTTTAAATGTTTTGTAGAATTCATATGTAAATCCATCTAGTCCTGGGGATTTTTTCTTAGGGAGTTGATTAATAGCTTATGTAAAGGTTAAAAAGCCTTTAGAAGTAAGAATACAGTTCAAGGCTTGTGGAAGGACCTGAGGGATGAGAGGTACCCAGGTACAGGTAAGTCCTATTTGGAGGTGGGGCATAGCCCCAAGAGGAGATGTCTGACCCCAGGTACCATGTCTCCCTCCTTAGTGCTCTCAAAGCCTAGCACACCTCCCCTTTTCTTCTCTGGCAAATCTCATTATAACCTGCCTGTCCTGGTTCCTAGAGGACCTTTCCTTCCCTCTGATCTTTGGGGTAAAGGGTGTTAATAAATACGTGCTATCTATGAATAATGTTCTCTTTTGCTTTACCCTTATCTCCTGGTGGTCTGTCTCTGATATTGGGATTGGTGCCCAAAGACGAATAAGTGTGGCCTACCTGTGCCATCATTAGATGGGCATAAAGAGTTGCTCAAAGGGGAGCTACAAGGTTAGGGTAGGGTTAAGAGATGTTACACCTTGTTCTGTTTCTTTTTCTAAAATGGGACTATTTAAGTAATTTATTTCCTTTTCTATTAATCTGAGCAATCTATATTTTTGTAAATATTCCTTCATTCACTTAGGTTGTCAAATTTATTAGCATAAAGTTGGGCAAAGTAATTCCTAATATTTGCTCTAATTTCCTTTTCATTGGTGGATAATTCTCCATTTTCATTTTTGAGACTAACAATTTGACTTCCTCTTTCTTTTTTCTAATCAAATTTACTAAAGATTTATCTTTTTTTTTTCATAAAACCAACTCTTAGTTTTATTTACCAATTCAATAGTTTTTTTAGTTTCAATTTTATTGATCTTTCCTTTTTTGTTTTGAATTTCAAGTTTGGTATTTGTTTGGGGGTGTTTAATTTGTTCTTTTTATAGCTCTTTTAGTTGCAAGCCCAATTTATTGATCTTCTCTTTCTTTATTTTATGCAAGTAAGCATCTAGAGATATAAAGTTTTTCCTTATTACTGCTTTGGCTACATCCCACAAATTTTGGTATGTTGTCTTATTATTGTCATTCTCATGGATGAAATTATTGGTTGTGTCTATGATTTGCTGTTTCACCCATTCATTCTTTAGATTGAGATTATTTAGTTTTCAATTTATTTTTGGTCTATATTTCCCTGGCCTTTTATTGAATGTAGTTTTTATTGCATTGTGATCTGAAAAAAATGCATTTACTATTTCTGCCTTTCTGCATTTGATTTTGAGGTCTTTGTGTCCTAATATAGGATCAATTTTTGTATAGGTTCCATGAACTGCTAAGAAGAAAGTGTATTTCTATTCAATTTTCTCCAAAGATCTATCATAGCTAATTTTTCTAGTATTCTATTTACCTCTTTGACTTCTTTCTTATTTATTTTGTGGTTTGATTTATCTAGTTCTGAGTGAGCAAATTTGAGATTTCCCACTATTATAGTTTTGCTGTCTATTTCTTCTTGCAGCTCTCTTAACTTCTCCTTTAGGAATTTAGATTCAATGCCACTTGGTGTATATATGTTTAGTATTGATATTGATTCATTATCTATGGTACCTTTTAGCAAGATATAATTTCCTTCCTTATCTCTTTTAATTATATCAATTTTTGTTTTTGCTTGATCTGAGATCAGGATGGCTACCCCTGCTTTTCTTTCTTTCTTTTTTTTTTTTTTTTTTTAACTTCACCTGAAGCATAATAGATTCCGCTCCAGCCTTTTACCTTTACTCTGTATGTATCACACTGCTTTAAATGTGTTTCTTGTAAACAACATATTGTAGAATTCTGGATTTTAATCCAGTCTGCTATCCACTTACATTTTATGGGAGCATTTACCCCACTCAGATTTACAGTAAAAACTACTAATTCTGTATTTCCTGCCATCTAATTAACCCCAAATCATACTGTTCTCTTTCCTTTTTCTCTTTCTCTCCTCCCCAGTATTTTACTTATGAGCATTATTTGTCTCAAGTAGTCCTCCCCCTTTATGTTTTGGGTTTTTTATGGTGTTACAAATGATAGTTCTCAAAGGGAAAAGAAAACAGTACAAGAAATGAAGCAATGTTAAAACACAAATAAGTAATTGAAAAATTTTAAAAGGAAAATAAAGAAGGTAATGAAGTATCATTTGATAAATAACATTGTCATGAATAGATAAGTTAAAAGTTCCTAGCACACATTCCTTAAAAGTACTTCATAGTTTACCAAAATCTCTTGAATTATATATATATATATATATATATATATATATATATATATACATACAATTTATACACACATACACACACACACACACACACTCTATTAGGCACAAAATAAAGTTTTTGGGTTTTTTTTAATTTTTTTTTGTTTTTTTTTTTTAATTGAGTGACTTCTGGCTTATATAACCAACAAGATAGAGGACTAAATAGATTTTCTGATCCTTCCTGAATATTCTCCATAATTAAAGTAGACACCAAAGATAAAACAACTTAAACTGTCTCCTGGTCTAGAATACCAGGAACACAAAAGTAAAAATTCTATGTGCAAATGCCTAACTCAAGATCATTCAATACTTTCTTCCTTACCACTCATTCCACCCATCATATTACCAACAGTAAGACTACACTATTTTCCTCCCCAGCAACTCAGCATTGCAACACCACACAATCTCATATCCTATTCACATTTTTTCATAAAACCAACTCTTAGTTTTATTTACCAATTCAATAGTTTTTTTAGTTTCAATTTTATTGATCTTTCCTTTTTTGTTTTGAATTTCAAGTTTGGTATTTGTTTGGGGGTGTTTAATTTGTTCTTTTTATAGCTCTTTTAGTTGCAAGCCCAATTTATTGATCTTCTCTTTCTTTATTTTATGCAAGTAAGCATCTAGAGATATAAAGTTTTTCCTTATTACTGCTTTGGCTACATCCCACAAATTTTGGTATGTTGTCTTATTATTGTCATTCTCATGGATGAAATTATTGGTTGTGTCTATGATTTGCTGTTTCACCCATTCATTCTTTAGATTGAGATTATTTAGTTTTCAATTTATTTTTGGTCTATATTTCCCTGGCCTTTTATTGAATGTAGTTTTTATTGCATTGTGATCTGAAAAAAATGCATTTACTATTTCTGCCTTTCTGCATTTGATTTTGAGGTCTTTGTGTCCTAATATAGGATCAATTTTTGTATAGGTTCCATGAACTGCTAAGAAGAAAGTGTATTTCTATTCAATTTTCTCCAAAGATCTATCATAGCTAATTTTTCTAGTATTCTATTTACCTCTTTGACTTCTTTCTTATTTATTTTGTGGTTTGATTTATCTAGTTCTGAGTGAGCAAATTTGAGATTTCCCACTATTATAGTTTTGCTGTCTATTTCTTCTTGCAGCTCTCTTAACTTCTCCTTTAGGAATTTAGATTCAATGCCACTTGGTGTATATATGTTTAGTATTGATATTGATTCATTATCTATGGTACCTTTTAGCAAGATATAATTTCCTTCCTTATCTCTTTTAATTATATCAATTTTTGTTTTTGCTTGATCTGAGATCAGGATGGCTACCCCTGCTTTTCTTTCTTTTTTTTTTTTTTTTTTTTTTTTTTTTAACTTCACCTGAAGCATAATAGATTCCGCTCCAGCCTTTTACCTTTACTCTATATGTATCACACTGCTTTAAATGTGTTTCTTGTAAACAACATATTGTAGAATTCTGGATTTTAATCCAGTCTGCTATCCACTTACATTTTATGGGAGCATTTACCCCACTCAGATTTACAGTAAAAACTACTAATTCTGTATTTCCTGCCATCTAATTAACCCCAAATCATACTGTTCTCTTTCCTTTTTCTCTTTCTCTCCTCCCCAGTATTTTACTTATGAGCATTATTTGTCTCAAGTAGTCCTCCCCCTTTATGTTTTGGGTTTTTTATGGTGTTACAAATGATAGTTCTCAAAGGGAAAAGAAAACAGTACAAGAAATGAAGCAATGTTAAAACACAAATAAGTAATTGAAAAATTTTAAAAGGAAAATAAAGAAGGTAATGAAGTATCATTTGATAAATAACATTGTCATGAATAGATAAGTTAAAAGTTCCTAGCACACATTCCTTAAAAGTACTTCATAGTTTACCAAAATCTCTTGAATTTTATATATATATATATATATATATATATATATATATATATATATATATATATATATATATATACATACATACAATTTATACACACATACACACACACACACACACACTCTATTAGGCACAAAATAAAGTTTTTGGGTTTTTTTTAATTTTTTTTTGTTTTTTTTTTTAATTGAGTGACTTCTGGCTTATATAACCAACAAGATAGAGGACTAAATAGATTTTCTGATCCTTCCTGAATATTCTCCATAATTAAAGTAGACACCAAAGATAAAACAACTTAAACTGTCTCCTGGTCTAGAATACCAGGAACACAAAAGTAAAAATTCTATGTGCAAATGCCTAACTCAAGATCATTCAATACTTTCTTCCTTACCACTCATTCCACCCATCATATTACCAACAGTAAGACTACACTATTTTCCTCCCCAGCAACTCAGCATTGCAACACCACACAATCTCATATCCTATTCACTCCATTTTCTTTCCAGTGACATAGATTTTTCAAGTTCCAAACAGCAGAAATGAACTGAGATCCTTATAACCAATGCAATAATATTGTATGCTTAAAAGATCTCTGCAAGAGAATAGAGGAACAGAGGGTCTGAAATCATGTTCAACTTTATACTTCAACTATCTTGATGTAGAGGGCCACAGATAGTGAGAAACCATGGGAGAGGTATAAGAACCTTTAGTCCAATAAAAGGAGCTCTGCTGACAGTGTCTGGTTCAGCTCCTGATCTTCTCCAGGGCCCTCAGGGGATGGTGACAACAAAGCAGAGTGATATCAAGTGTCAAAGAGACTTCTACACACAATAGCAAGTTGTTTATGTGGTCCCCCATGCACAATATATAGTTAACACATGCATAGTGTGCTATAGTTATGTAATATTATTAGGGTATATAAAGCTAAGAAAATTTGAAATGAACAAACTTCATGTTTGACCATCCACGTGGGTCCCACCCCTTCACTCCTCTTCAAAGATCAAGGACTCAGGCTGATACCAAGATCCTCCAGAGCTAGTCAAGACACCACATCTTGATCCTTCTAGAACTTCTGACTTCTTCCATTTTGATGATGATTTCCTTTAGGACTGGATGTCAAAGTTTCTCAGTTTTCTTCCTTGTTGGACAACTAATATTTCATTAGTTTAGGTCTGTAAATCAAGTGATTTTGAGCACACTCCTGTCTCACCAATTCTTTCTTTTTATAAAGAGTAGAGCAAGTGGGAAGGGAGAAAAAAATTTTAAGAGGGTAGGTTGAATAGAAATTAATAATAAATAGTCATAAGTATGAATATGAATGTGATGAACTCATTCATGAATTGAAAAAGAATAATAGAATGAACTACTTAACAATAAGTAGTTATAAGCATGAATATAAATAGAATGAACTCATTCATAAAATGGAAGATGATAATGGAATGGATTAGGAAGCAGTGTCCAACAATATATCTGTATAAAAACACACATCCCCAAAATGATTCATCCAGAGTTAAAAAGCATGGGCAAAAAAATTATTATGGTTCAGAAACTCAAAAAAAACCCCAAGATTATCAATTAGTATCTCAGAGAAAAGAACAAGAATGAAAGAATTAATTAAAAGTGATTAGTGAAACTATTCTGAAAGGCACAATAGCCACAAGTCATTCATTTCTATACTGTTATTGGTAACTTCTATTTCTAATTTTGACTGTAAAACTTTTTCATCTTTAAAGTAAGATAGCATGTGGTAATGGAATGTTTGGGAACCATAAGATCTTTATTCTGCTGGTGGTTCTATGTATTAGTCACTGAACACATATTTTAATTTCATTTTCTATTACCTCATTTATAAATTGAGGATAAAATCTGTCCTTTTCACCTCACCATTATAAGGATCCAATAATGTAGTACTGGTAAAGATACTTAGGGGAAATGCTGTTTTCATGGATATATTATGTTATATTTGCAAGCAAATTTACTCCAATTAGCCATTTCTTGATGTTCCATCTGATCTTATGTCAGGAAGAATAAAATTCCTCTCAAGAACCAATAGGTCCCCATCATTAACTTCCTGCCATTTCACAGGAATTGTAGAAGAAAACACATGACATAGGTTGTAATGACATAGAAAGTAGAAAATAGAGATGGGGAAGTGACAACCCTAGAAGGAAAAAAAATGTTATTGAGGCTTTTAGGAATCATTCATCCAACCCCATCATTTAACATGTTCAAAAATTTAGGTGTAAATACACAAAATAAACAAGCTAGTTAGTGACAGAGTTTACACTAGAATATAGATAATGCCATTCCTAAACTCTCCTAGAAATTTCCTTCCATGTGTTAGTACATTAAGCATTCTTTTCTGTAATTCTTAGAAAGAAGGTATGTCACCATGATGCATATAGATGTTTTTATATTTCTATCCTTTAGATGTAAAATATCTTTGATGGATATCTGAAGACACAAAGATGAAATTATAACTTGGTGTTTTTAAAGTTGACTACAATTGGTAATATCAGGCTTAAAACATTTCTTGGCAGAAATTATTTTTTAAAAATGTTACCCTCACACCTCCTCAATATTATTAAAGGAAAGAACTGTGTCTAAGTTTTACAGTGTAATTCTTTTGCACTATAAGTAATAATTAAGCAAGCATTTTAATGATGTTTTCTGAATATGTTTATTGCAAAAGATTTAATTACAAAATAATTTGTTCCAGAAGATTTTCTGTTGTACTAATCAAGGTACTTATCTTTCTTGCTCTTTCATCTTTTAAAGCTCATTTTTATTACCTTTTCAGCTTATAAATTTCTCATCACCTCATAAATTTTTCCATTTCAAAACAGTACTTTTCTCCCTCCCCTATGTCGATCTGTCATTGCTGTACTAGATTTCAAAATATAGAGAATAACTATGATTAATCTTAGTTCTTAGGGAAAATTAGTTTTTCAAAAGCTAGAAATAAAATTGTAGCCATGTCTATATCCATGTTACCACAGTCATGGGGACAGGGAAGTTGAGCTGTGGGAGCAGAAAGGCAGCATCTGTTCCCAATAACTCGAACAAAAGAAATCAGTGTATCTGAGTATACCTGTGGGCAAGTATATAAAAGCTGGGAAATTAGACTATCAGAATTATTTCTCCTGAACTGCCCATCCTTTTTTAACAAAACTGGTTGTATGGACAACAGGCAGTTTATTAGTCAACAAGCTTTGGTTAAACACTTGCAATGTGCTAGGTACTATGCCAAAATACTAGGGATACAAATAAAGCCCCCCCCAAAAAAAAACAGTTCTGATTCTCAAGGAGCTCATAGTCTAATGAGGGAGACAGAATGCAAAGATTTTTTTTTTCACAACTAGGCTATAAGAAAATATTAGGGATATTCATATAAGGGAGAAACAGCAATTAAGGACTGGAAATAACTTCTTATAGAAGGCGAATTTTAGCTGAGATTTGAAGAAATCAAAAGAAGTCATGAGGCAGGAAGGAGAAGGAAGATAGTTTCAGATATTGATACTAGTCAGTGAATATACATGGAGTTAAGAAATGGAGTATCTTATACAAGGGAGGGAGTATTAGAGGTGATAGAGTGTCACCAGTGTTTAGTGAATGTGATAAGATTTGTTCTTAAGGATGGTCATTTTGACAGTAGAATAGAGAAGTTACTGAAGTGGGAAAAGACTTGAGGCAGAGAGAATCACCAGAAATTTATTGATATAATTCAATCATGAGGAAATAATAGTCTATACCACAATGGTGAGTGTGTTGAGAGAAAGGAATTATATGAAAAAAGTTACAAAAGTAGAAATGAAAGGTCATGGAAGCATGAAACATATTGGATATGTAGAATAAGACATTAAGGAATTGCAAATAGCAGCTAGTTTAAAACCCTGGATGAATTAGAAAATGCTGGCACCCTCCACTGCAATAGCAAAGGTAGAAAAGTAGAAGATTTGGGGAGAAATAAGTTCAATTTGGGATATGTGGATGTAGTCCAGAAATCCAGTTTAAGATGTTAATAAATAGTTGGAGATTTGAAACTGAAGGTCAACAGAGAGGATAAAGCTAGACAATAAATTTGAGAATCATTAGTATTAAGATAGTAATTGAATCCATGGGATCCCATGAGATTAGCAAGTGAATTGGTGTAGAAGGAGAAATAAGGACAGCCAAGCACAGAAATTTTTGGTATACTTATAATTAATGGGAATGCCCTGGATGAAAAGCAAGCAAAGGAGACACAGATAGATAGGAAGAAAATTAGCAAAAACAAAACAAAACCACACACACACACATATACATACACATGAAACAAAGCAAAACAAACAAAAAAAAACTAGAAAGAAGAGAATAGCAAGGGAAACAAAATAATCTAAAGTGTTCAAGGCTGCAAAGAAATAAAAAAAACAATGAGGATTGAGAAAGGGTTATAAATTTGGTAATTAAAAATTATGGATAATTAAAAAAACCACTTTGAATCAAAGTGTATGTACTTATTTTAGATGATTTGCTTTCCAAAGGGATTTAGCTATGAGAGAGAGGAGAGATATAGGATAATAGCTACCAGGAATGAATGGATCAAGTGAGGGTTTTTGAGAATGAAGGAGACATGGATATGGTTTGCAGGCAGTAGAAGAGTAGCCAGTGTTACAGAGAAAGATTGAAGCTTACTAAAAGTATGGATGATAAAGGCATAATTTGCTGAAAATGATCAGATGGAATGGAACCATTTGTGCATGTAGAGGTATCTGCTTTGGCAAAGAAAAGGACCACCTTGTTATATAACAGAAATGTGAATGAAATAATGAAATAAGTATCATGTGAGATGAGGAAGAGGAAAGAAGTGGAAACTTTTAAGTGAATGAATGAAAGAATTTGGGAAAGTTTCCCTGTAGAAGAAAAAAATAGGAGATTTAATATCTATCATTAAATCATTTTAAAAGTAAATTTCAATAGCTTTTTATTTTTCCAAATACATGCAAAAATGATTTTCAACATTCATTTTTGTACAACTTTGTGTTCCAATTTTCCCCTCATTCCCTTCCTTGAACCTTTCAAAGATAAGCAATCTCATAAAGGTTAAATATAGGCAATTCTTTTAAACATATTTCCATTATCTGTCATACTATGCCATAAAAATCAGACCAAAAGAGCAAAAACCATTAGAAACAAGCAAACAAATAAAAAATGTGAAAATACTATTCTTCAATTCATATTTTGTCTCCTTAGTTCTCTCTCTCTTTGAGTGCAAATTGTATTTTCCATCCCAATCTGTTGAAATTGCCTTGAATCATTGAATTGTTGAGAAGAGCCAAATTCATCACAGTTGATCATCATACAGTCTTGTTACTGTGTACAATGTTTTCTTAGTTTTGCTTGCTTCATTCAGCATCAGTTTATGTAAATCTTTCCAGGATCTTCTGAAATCATCCTGATCATCATAGAACAACAATATTCCATTATGTTCATAGACCATAGTTTATTCAGCCATTCCCCAATTGATGGGTATCCATTTAATTGTCAACTCCTTGCCAATATAAAAAGAGCTGCTACAAAATTTTTGTATATGTGAATTCTTTTCCCTATTTTATGCTATCTTTGAGATACAAACCCAGTAGTGATACTGCACTGCTGGATCAAAGGATATGCATAGTTTAACAGTCCCTTGAGCAAAGTTCCAAATTGGACTCCAGAATGGCTGGTTCATTTCATAACTCCCCCAACAATGCATTAGTGTTCCCATTTTCCCACATCCCCTTCAACATTTATCTTTATCTTTTCCTGTAATCTTAACCAATATGAGAACAGTGAAGTGATACCTCAGAGTTGTCTCAATTTGTATTTCTCTAATCAATAGTGATTTAGTATATTTTTTCATGTGAGCATAAATGACTAATTCCTTCATCTAAAAGTTGTCTGTTAATATCCTTTGACCATCAATTGGGGGATGACATGTATTCTTATAAATTTGAGTCAGATCTCTATATACTTTTTAAATGAAATCTTCATCAAAACCCCCAACTTTCTGCTTCCCTTCTAATCTTGTGGATATTCATTTGATTTATGCAAATTTTTTTTTAATTTAATGTTATCAACTCTATCCATTTTGTATTTCATAAAGTTCTCTAGTTCTACTTTGGTCATAAATTTCCTTCTCCACAAAACTCACAGGTTAACTTTCTCTTTTTCTTCTAATTTACTTATATATGCTTTAAATAATCACCCTTTATTTCTAAATCATGAACCAATTTCAATCTTATCTTGGTATATGGTGTTAGATGTTGGTAATGTCAAGTTTCTGCCATAGTATCTTCCAATTTTCCCAGAAAAGTTTGTCAAATACTGAATACTTTCCTGAGAAACTTATCAAACACTAGATTACATTGGCTATTATGTGATGTGAACTTAACATATTCCACTGATCTATTACTTTATTTACCAAATAGTTTTAAAGAACATTTACTTTATAATATAATTTTAAGTCTGGTACAGCTAAGTCAACTTTCCTTTGCATTTTTCATCAATTCCCTTAATATTCTTGACCTTTTGTTCTTCCAAATGAATTTTATTATTATTTTTTCTAGTTCCATAAAGTAATTTTTTTTGGCAATTTGATTTGATGTGGCACTGAAGAAATAGATTAAGTTAGGTAGAATTGTCATTTTACTACTAATGAGCTTGGCCTATTCATGACCAATTGATATTCTTCCAGTTGTTTAGAGCTAACTTTATTTTTTCTGAAAAGTGTTTTGTAATTGTGTTCATATAGCTACTGGCTATTTAAGGAAGAGTTAATTGAATGGTGAAAGAGGGAAAACCAAGAAGTGAAGACTAGGAGCAAGAAGTGTTGCAAATCCCCCATCACAACAAATGAATTGAGAGTTTTAGATAAAATGCATCTGGTGCTGGAAAGAGTAGCCTGGAAAACTGTGTCATTAGGAAGGACCACTTTTCCAATGTGTTCTAGAAAGAGGAAGAAAAAAAGAAGAGATTCAAGTTGAAAGCTAGTTTATTACTTATGTGTAGACATTGCAGACACCATAATAAAAACATGGGTAACATTTAGAATTGTATATTTTTAGAGAGAGAGTTGAGTTGAGGAGGATGGGAATAAGAGTGGTCAGTGGGAAGTGGAGAATAGAGTTGGAAGAATGGTAAACAAGGGATCAAAATTATTAGAATGAGAAATTTATGATGATGTAGAATCATGTTAATGATGGAAAAATAATTCAGATGAGTTATTCAAGTTAAGTTTTAGGTAGAATTTCCCCAGGATCAGACATTTAAAAGTTGCTGGAAAGGTAAGGGATTGGGGAGCAAAGAGATTTCCTACACTGGTACAGGGCAACCTCTGTGGAGCTGGAGGTGGCTAGAGCATAATAGAATAGCTGCTCTGGGAAATAGATACAGGCAAGGCAATCCTCTTGGAACTATTGTAGTTCAATCATGTCCAACTCTTTGTGACCTCATTGGGGGGTTTTCATGGCAAAGATACTAGTTTGCTATTTCCTTTTCCAACTCATTTTACATATGAGGAAACTGAGGTAAACAGGGTTAAATGACTTGTTTAGAATTAGTAAGTGTCTGAGGCCGCATTTGACTTTATGAGCATGATCTTAAATCTACATCTCATTTTAGAGATGAGGAAACTAAGGCCTCAAGAAAGTTTAAGTGACTTGATCAAGATCATGGCTTCCTTTTTCCTTCCCTTCCTCTCTCCCTCCCTTCCTTCTTCCCTTTCTTTTTTCCTCCCTCCCTCCCTCCCTCCCTTCCCCCTTTCCTCCCTCCCTCCCTTCCTTCTTTCCTCCCTCCCTCCCTTCCTTCTTTCTTCCCTTCATTCTTTCCTCCTTCTCTTCCTCCCACCCTTCCTTCTTCCCTCTCTTCCTCCCTTCTTTATTTTTTCCTCCCTTTCTTCTCATTGCAATGTGTATAAGCAAAATGTTTCACCTCTGTCCCACTAAATCACACACCTTGAAGTGCTAAACCTGTGCCTTAGCAGCTTCAGGGCATCCACACATGATAATTCTACAATGGAAGAGCCCCAGCCTTAATTTGGATTTCCAAAACATGAATTTTGAGGGAGACTGTATAGAGCCAAGGTGAAGGCAAAAATGCTAATTCAGCAGTCCTACAAAATATTCTGTGTTTAGGCATTTCAATATCAACCTCCAAGGACAGTATTGTATTAGTTACATTAGTTCCTTTTTTCTTCTTTTTCCTTTATAGGTTTTTGAGGAATGAATGAGAATTTGTAACTGTTTTGTGTATTAAACATTCTTTTATATGAAAGAAAATAAGTAACTACCTCAAACCTGATATACATTGTTTTATAATATTTTTCTATAGAAACTATTTCTATTCCCTTTCAAGGACACTCTAGATATGAGATAGATATAAGCCAATTAAAATCCTAAATGAGTTTTCCCTAGAGAAGAGCATAAATATCTAGACAGTGAAATAAAGTTGACCCCTATCTTCATGGGTCAAACTTCCCCAAAATTTAACCTCATCTTAGTACTTGAATCCACATCTTAAGGAGAGGTTAAATGGGAGATAAAATCATCATCTCATACCCTCTGGGTTCAGTAGTAGATATGTGAATATATGTATACTTGCGTTCTTACAGTTGTGTGTGTGTGTGTGTGTGTGTGTGTGTGTGTGTGTGTGTGTGTAAAGTGGGGGGGGGGAGAAAACCATGGTACAGTACTTTGAGGTACCAAAAGTTGTTTGGTAATCATCAATACTCAATTAAGAAAGAGTAAAAATTGGTACCAGTTCAAAGAACACATTTATTGGCCATAGTAATTGCTTGAATTTATATGTTTATAGGTGAAAAAAGAAGAAAACCAACAGAGGCCTTTCTATTCTATATGTAACTGCATCAACATTTTATGTATTGCTTTAGCTTTTTTCACAGCTTAGATTAAAAAAAAACCTCTTTATTTTCCTTCATTTGCCCCTCCATATCATTTTGAATTAAGTTGTAGAATTCTCCAAATTGGCTAAGTGGGTTAACAATGGTTTCACAGAATCTAGGCTACCAACCAAGTGCCACCTCAGCATGATTTTGAATGGCTGCTAAATGAGCCTTCAAAAAAACTACAATTTAGAATGAAAACACTAACTTAACAATGATTAAAACAGAATTGCATGGCTATTACAATAATACACATTAGAAAAACAAAAGCTTCCTCCCTTAAATTTGAAGACTAGAAAAAATGAATATTGAAGGAATCAGTCAATGGAAAAAATATTCTGATTACCAATGACATGGATGACTATTCTAGATGCTAGAGAGTCAGAGGTATCTAACATAAAGTCCTCACTTTAAAGGAAAATACATTATTACTAAGAGGACTCATAGGCTATTCTTTCTTCTTCTGGGTTATCACAAAACATAGGTTTTGAGAGTTGGAAAAAAACTCAGTGTCCATCTACTCTAATCTTTACACAAAGGAATCCTCACTGTAGCATACCAGACAAGTGGTTGGCCATCTGGTCTCTACTTAAAGAGTTCTAAGGAATAGAAAATAACTTCTTCTTAATGCAATCCATTGTACTTTTGTATAGTTTAAAGAAGTTTATTTTCCTGATGTTGAATGGAAACTGGCCTCTTTGCAAATTCCTGATATGGATATAGATTTGGGGTGTACACTCTAGGGTCAAACAGAACAAGTCTAATTTCTTCTTCACATAACAAACCTTCAAATAGGTAAACATACTTTTCATAAGTTTCTTGAGTCTTCTTTTCTCCAGGTAAGATAACCCCAATTCTATCAACTTATTCTGATATATCGTAAATTCAGTCTTTCACATTCCTGGTTGCCCTCAGGAAGGGATATACCTTCTCAATATTCTTCTTAAAACATGCTACTCAGTACTAAACACAATATTTAAAAGAACTATAAGAGGGAGGATTATAGCAAAATTATCATCTATGTTTTCCTAAAAAATTACTCTCCATCTAAACACAGTCCAAGATTAACTTTAACTTTTTATGGCTGTCACATACCCCTCTTGCCATATTTAAAAATTTACAGATATTTTTCAGAATAAATTTTGTCTATCTACAACTACTCATCTTTGTGGACTTAATTGAACTCTAATGCAAGAATTTATATCCCCCCCAATTTGAATTTTATTCCCTTGGATTTTGCCCAAAGCTATAGATTTTCTTTTTTATTTTCTTTTTTTTCCCCTGAGGCTGGGGTTAAGTGACTTGCCCAGGGTCACACAGCTAGGAAGTGTTAAGTGTCTAAGACCAGATTTGAACTCAGGTCCTCCTGAATTCAAGGCTGGTGCTCTATCCACTTCACCATCTAGCTGCCCCCAAAGCTATAGATTTTCAAGTTATTTTTGAATCATTATTCTAGGATAACAGTGTGTTAGCTATCCTTCCCAACTTTTTGTTATCTTCAAATTTGATGAATCCTTATTCAAAATATTAATTAAAGTGTTAAACCGCATAACCCCAAATATAAATGCCTTTAAGTTCTCCACCATGGAACTTCTACATTTTCATTGAACCATACTCAGTCATTTAGTCAAAAAACATTTATTAAGTTCTTCCCATGTGCCAAGCACTGTTCTAAGGAGACACAAAGAAGGTGAATCTCAATCAGATCACATCCTAAATAGGATGGGAGTTTATAGACTTGATGCAAAAAAGCTTGAATTCAGTCTTAAAGGAATCGAGAGTCAAAGAATATTTGAGACATTTTTAATGAAAAGTTACATAGATGATAGAGTAAATTATGTGAAAAATACCAAATCATAAAAAAGAGTAGAATCAAATGGCAAACTAAAGGCAGGGACTCAGCTGAGCTCTCCCTCAGATCCCTCCAAATCTCTTTAAATAATGATTCTAAACAAATTTTAGAGCTTCAGAATCCACAAAAAGACAGAGTAGAACATTTTTTTCAGCTGAAGACAACTTAGAAGGCCAGGAAGAAAGATCTGTTTTCACAGGCTAGCACTAGAGTACTGCCATGGAACAGCCCCAGCCCCAACCCCAGAAAACCAGAAGCGAACCTTAGGGCCTTTGAATCAGAGGTGACAATATTGTTTCCAAACTTTTCAGCCCACAGATGCCAAGGTTGACTTGAAAGATTGTCAGGAACATTTATCACATTGAGTGTTGGGGAAGCTTGGCAGGCCAGGAGTGGACTTTGGGAGCCACTGAATCAATAGCAATGACAGAAGCAGTGCCAGCTTCTGGAGTTCTCAAACTACAGGTAAAGGAATTGAGCAGATGGTTAGAGAGAGATTACAGAGTTCTCTTTGCTAGCACTGAGGTAGCTCTCTGATGTTTTGTTCATACTTAGATCTGGGCTTCAATGCTGACTCACAGTACAGATGGCTAGAAGACTCTATGAAAATGGCTACACAAGGGGGAGGGCAGAGCCAAGATGGTAGAGAAGACATTTCTTTCTGAGATCTCCCACTACCCTCATACTTATTATGAAATTCAGCCTCTGAAATAGTACTGGACTGGCAGAATCCATGAATTTGGGAGTGCAGCAAATTACTAGCAGAAGATAATTTTGAAGATAGCCAGAAAAGGTCTGTTTTGATCGGGCATAAGAGGTGGACAGGCAGAGGCAGAGAGGCAGAGCACAGAGGTCAGTGCAAGATGACCATAAGGCGGTATAGACTCCATGCTGCAGAGAATCGACAGGGAGGATTCTACCATAGATCAGCAGAGAAGTTATAAAGCATCTAATGCAAATACAAAAGGTAAAGAGTGAACCCCAAAGCACCAGAGTGTCCTGGGACCTGGCTACACCAACCCAGAACTGGGAATGACTCAGCACAGCTCCAGTGTAGCTGCTGCCACTTCCTGATACCTGAAGAGGAAGCTTGGAGTGCCTTCCTTGCCTTAAAAGCATTTTTCAACATTTTTAAAAATGAGTAAAAAAGCAAAGCAACCTCTAACTATAGATAGATTCTATGGTAAAAGAGAAGAACAGATTTCAAATCCTGAGGGGACTAAAAGCAGATTGTCTCCAGATGAAGCCTCAAAGAGTGATATAATGTCGTCTCCACCACACAAGTCTCTCCTAGAAGAAATTTAAAATGATTTTAAAAGAGAGCTAGAAAAAAATGGGGAAAGGAAAGGAAAACTGCGCAAGAGGGTTTGGAAAAGGCAAGTAACTTATTAAAAGATAGATTTGGGGGACTTCTGACCAAAATGACAGAGAGGACACACACATTTATCTAAGCTCCTTCTTACTTTCAGAATACTTTATTTCATGACAATGCCTCAGAATTAAGGCTTGACTGAAAAAAACCCACGAATACAATAATCAACAAAAGATATCCTCTAAATTTGCCAGAAAGGGTCTGTTTTTGCTTGTGGGCAGGGACAGTTAGATCAGGTGCAGATTGAAGGCAGGCAGCAAGAGTGCACCAGGCAATGAGAATATGGAAGGCAGCTCACAATGAGCAGATCTGAGGTGGGTGGACTGTGATCTCAGCTGTTTCTGTGGGGAGAACTTGACCACAGTGTGGCTACTTTGCCCTGGCAGCAAACCAGTAGATCAGCAGAAAAGCTATAAACACAGGGGGTAAAAACTATAACCCTGAAAAGCTAGGGTCTCGTGGGACCTGGACACACCAACCCAGAGTGACTCAGCACACTCTCAAAGCCATTGCTGTAAACAGTGCTGTAAACAGTTCCAAGGAAAACAGAATCAGTGAATTGGAAAAAAAAATAGCTCTCTAAGAAATAAAATTGGCAAAATGGGAAAAAATTCCATAGAACAAAACAACTCACTTAAAAGCTCAATTAGACAATTAGAAAAAGAAATTAAAAAAAAAAGTGAAGAAAATAATTTTTTTAAAAAATCAGAATTGAACAAATGAAATTAAATGACTTGAGGAGACACCAAGAATCAGTCAAGCAAAATCAAAAAAATGAAACAATGGGAAAAAAAAATATATCAAATACCTTCTTGGGAAAACAACAGACCTGGAAAATAGATCTAGGAGAGATAATCTGAGAATTATTGAACTTCCTGAAAAAAATGATAAAAAAAAGATCCTGGACACAATTTTCTAGAAAATTTTCAAAGGGAACTGCCCAGATATTTTAGAAACAGAGGGTAAAATAGACATTGAAAAAATTCATCAATCACCTACTGAAAGGGATCTTAAAATCAAAACACCAAGAAATATTGTGGCTAAATTCCAGAACTATCAGACCAAGGAAAAAAATACTACAAGTTGCTAGAAAAAAATCCATTCAAATATAGAGGAGCCACAATAAGGATTATTCAGGATCTAGCAGCTTAAGGATCAAAGGGCTTGGAATCTGATATTCTGAAAGGCTAAGTAACTTAGTATGGAGCCAAGAATAACTTACCCAGCCAAAATGTGCATCTTTTTCCAGGGAAGAAGATGGACATTCAACAAAATAAGTGAATTTCATCTATTTTTGATGAAAAAAACGGAACTAAACAAAAAGTTTGATATCCAAATATAGGACTCAAGAGAAGCATAAGAAGGTAAAAAAAAATCTTGGGAATTATATTTCTGTTATAAAGATATGTAAAGAACACATGTATAATTTGTTCTAGAAACTAGAGGTGGAAAAGAAATTATACCAGAAAAAGGGTAAAGTGGTGTACTACACATCATGAAGAGGCAAAGGAAACCTATTATTATATCTGAAAGAAGACAGAGAGATGAGCATAGTGTGTATCTAACTCTTATCAGAATTAGCTTAAAGAGAAAAATATAAGACATATTCAATTTATGGCGAAACTTCTCCAACCTCATTAAAAAGTGGGAGGGGAAAGAGGAAAAGGGAAGAAGTAAGCTAAGCAGAAGGGAATACAGAAATTGTGAGGAAAAAAAGGGTAAGAAAGGGGGAGGAAATCTAAGGTGGGGTGAGATATCCTAAAAAGGGAGGGCTGTGAGAAGCAAGTGGTACTCACAACTTTAATACGGGGGAGGGGGGTAAGGAGGAAGGAAAGGAGAAAAGGGGTTAATAAGATGGCAAGTAATACAGAAGTAGTTATTTTAACCATAAATGTGAATGGGGTTAACTCCCCCATAAAGAGGAAGTGGATAGCAGGCTGGATTAAAAGCTACTGTAATGTTCTATTTCTCCAGAGACTGCCAATCATTCTTTGGGAGGAGATCTGCTGTCTCAACTCAATCTCTTGGCCAGATTCTTCTTCCTATAGCAAGCCGCCAACTCTTACCTAGAGTAGAGACTCCCCTCCCTTTCTCAATGTTGCTTCTTTTATCCTCCCAGAGAATGGGCGTGGAATAACTCAGGGGCTTCTGGGAAAGAATACTTCAACCAATGAACTTGCTCCTCCTAAGCATGCAAGCTCCTGCCCAGAAATTCAAAGGGCAGGAACTAGAGAATTGTTAAATACCGACTTAGCACCTAGTAAGAACCTAATATCTCATTATCTCATTAGCACTTAGTAAGAACCTAACAAGAATCTTACAATATTTTGTTTACAGGAAACACCCTTGAAGCCAGGCAATACATACAGAGTAAAGGTAAAAGGCTGGAGCAGAATCTACTATGCTTCAGGTGAAGTTAAAAAAGCATGGGTAGCCATCCTGATCTCAAATCAAGCAAAAGTAAAAATTGATCTAATTAAAAGAGATAAAGAAAGACACTATGTCTTCCTAAAGGGTAGCATAGATAATGAAGCAATATCAATATTAAACATATATGCAACAAGTGGTGTAGCATCTAAATTTTGTTGTTGTTGTTATAACTTTTTATTGATAGGACATATGTCTGGGTAATTTTTTACAACATTATCCCTTGCACTCACTTCTGTTCTGACTTTTCTCTTTCCTCCCTCCACCCCCTTCTCTAGATGGCAAGCAGTCTTATACATGTTAAATATGTTATAGTATGTCCTAGATACAATATATGTGTGTAGAACCGAATTTCTTGTTGCACAGGGAGAATTGGATTCAGAAGGTAAAAATAACTTGGGAAGAAAGACTAAAATGCAAACAGTTTACACTTATTTCCCAGTGTTCTTTTTCTGGGTATAGCTGATTCTGTCCATCATTGATCAATTGGAACTGAATTAGATCTTCTCTTTGTCAAAGATATCCATTTCCATCAGAATACATCCTCATACAGTATCATTGTTGAAGTGTATAATGATTTCACTTAGCATCAGTTCATGTCTCTCCAAACCTCTCTGTATTCATCCTGTTGGTCATTTCTTACAGAAAAATAATATTCCATAACATTCATATACCACAATTTAGCCGACCATTCGACAAAAGATGAGCATCCATTCATTTTCCAGTTTCTTACCACTATGAAAAGGGCTGCCACAAACATTTTGGCACATATAGGTCCCTTTCCCTTCTTTAATATTTCTTTGGGATATAAGCCCAGTAGTATACACAGTTTGATAACTTTTGAGGCATAATTCCAGATTGCTCTCCAAAATTGTTGGATTCATTCACAACTCCACCAGCAATGCATCAATGTCCCAATTTGCCTGCATCCCTCCAACATACATCACTATTTTTTCCTGTCATCTTAGGCAATCTGACAGATATGTAGTGATATCTCAGAGTTGTTTTAATTTGCATTTCTCTGATCAATAGTGATTTGGAACACTCTTTCATATGAGTATAAATAGTTTCAATTTCATCCTCTGAAAATTGTCTGTTCATATCCTTTAACCATTTATCAATTGGAGAATGGTTTGATTTCTTATAAATTAGACACAATTCTCTATATATTTGGGAAATGAGGCCTTTATCAGAACCTTTAACTGTAAAAATTTTTCCCAGTTTGTTGCTTCCCTTCTAATTTTGTTTGCATTAGCTTTTTTGGGTTTTTGGGGGTTTTTTTGGTACAAAGGCTTTTTAATTTGATGTAATCAAAATTTTCTATTTTGTGATCAATAATGATCCCTAATTTTTCTTTGGTTACTAATACCTTCCTCCTCCACAAATCTGAGAGGTAAATCCTCCTATGTTCCTCTAATTTATTTATGATCTTGTTCTTTATGCCTAAATCATGGACCCATTTTGATGCCTAATTTCTGCCATACTAATTTCCAGTTTTCCCAGCAGTTTTTATCAAATGATGAATTCTTATCCCCAAAATGAGGATCTTTGGGTTTGTCAAACACTAGATTCCTATAGTTATTGACTATTATGTCTTGTGAACCTAACCTATTCCACTGATCAACTAATCTATTTCTTAGCCAATACCAAATGATTTTGGTGACTGCTGCTTTATAATATAGTTTTAGGTCAGGTACAGTGAGGCCACCTTCATGTGATTTTTTTTCATTAATTCCCTTGAAATTCTTGACCTTTTGTTCTTCCATATGAATTTTGTTGTTATTTTTTATAGGGCAGTAAACTAATTTTTTTGGGAGTCTGATTGGTATGGCACTAAATAAATAGATTAGTTTAGGGAGTATTATATTTATTATATTTGCTCGGCCTATCTAAGAGCACTTAATGTTGTTCCAATTACTTAAATCTGACTTTATTTGTTTGGAAAGTGTTTTGTAATTTTGTTCATATAATTCCTGGCTTTCCTTTGGTAGATAGATTTCCAAATACTTTATGCTATCGACCGTTATTTTGAATGGAATTTCTCTTTGTATATCTTGCTGTTGGATTGTGTTGGTAATGTATAAAAATGCTGAGGATTTATGTGGATTTATTTTGTATCCTGCAACTTTGCTAAAGTTATAAATTATTTCTAATAGCTTTTTAGTAGAATCTCTGGCGTTCTCTAAGTATACCATCATATCATCTGCAAAGAGTGATAGCTTGATTTCCTCATTACTTACTCAATTCCTTTAATCTCTTTCTTAACTCTTATTGCCAAGTCTAGCATTTCTAATACAATATTGAATAATAATGGTGATAGTGGGCAACCTTGTTTCACTTCTGATCTTACTGGAAATGGTTCCAGTTCATCCCCATTACATATGATGCTTACTGATGGTTTTAAATAAATGCTCTTGACTATTTTAAGGAAAAGTCATTTTATTCCTATACTCTCAACTGTTTTTATTAGGAATAGATGCTGGATTTTATCAAATGCTTTTTCTGCATCTATTGAGATGATCATATGTTTTTCGTTAATTTGATTATTGATGTAGTCAAATATGCTAATAATTTTCCTAATATTGATCCAGCCCTGCATTCCTGTTATAAATCCTACTTGGTCATAGTGTAGTATCCTGGGGATGATTTTCTAAATCTTTTTGCTAATATTTTATTTAAGATTTTAGCATCAATATTCATTAGAGAGATTGGTCTATAATTTTCATTCTTTGTTTTCAACCTACCAGTTTTAGGTATCAGTACAATGTCATAAAAGGAATTTGGTAGGACTCCTTCAATTTCTATTTTTTCACATACTTTACATAGCATTGGGGTTAATTGTTCTTAAAGGTTTGGTAGAATTCACTTGTAAATCCATCTGGTCATGGGAATTTTTCCTTAAGGAATTGGTTAATAGCTTGTTCTATTTCTTTTTCTAAAATGGGACTATTTACTTCTTCCTCTGTTAATCTGGGCAACCTATATTTATTTGGTTAAAAATTATTGGGAAAGTTTAAAAGCAATGAGACAGAAATTAAGCATAGATCAATATATTAAACTATATTCCATATTATTGTTCTGTAAGAAATGACCAACAGGATGATTTCAGAAAGGCCTGGAGAGACTTACATGAACTGATGCTGAATGAAATGAGTAGGAGCAGGAAATCATTGTATACTTCAACAACAATACTATATGATGATCTATTCTGATGGATGTGGCCATTTTCAATAATGTGATGAACCAAATCAGTTCCAATAGAGTAGTAATGAACTGAAGCAGCTACACCCAGCAAAATAACTCTGGAAGATGCCTATGAACCATTACATAGAATTCCCAATCCCTCTAATTTTTTTCCTCTTGCATTTTGGATTTCCTTCACAGGCTAATTGTATGCTATTTCAAAGTCCGATTCTTTTTGTACAGCAAAACAACTGTTTGGTCATGTATACATATATTGTATTTAATTTATACTTTAACATATTTAAAATGTATTGGTCAACCTGCTATCTGGGGTAGGGGAAGGAGGGGAAACAATAGAACAAAAGGTTTGGTAATTGTCAATGTTGTAAAATTAGTAAATAAAACTATTAAGTAAAAAAATAAATAAAATAAGAATTTAAATGCTACATCACTTGCTGCATATAGTTTAATATTGATATTGCTTCATTATCTATGCTGCCCTTTAGCAAGATATAGTTTCCTTCCTTATCTCTTTTAATTAGATCAATTTTTGCTTTTGCTTGATCTGAGATCAAGATGGCTGCCCCTGCTTTTTTGACTTCACCTGAAGCATAGTAGATTCTGCTCCAACCTTTTGTCTTTACTCTGTATGTATCATCCTGCTTTAGGTGTGTTTCCTGCAAACAATATATTGTAGGATTCAGGCTTTTAATCCAATCTGCTACCTGCTTCCTCTTTAACCATTCATATTTATGGTTAAAATGACCAATTCTGTATTACTTGCCATCTTGTTAACCCCTGCTTATGCTTTTCTCCTTTCCTTCCCCCTTATCCCCTTCCCTAGTATTAAACTTGTGAGCACCACTTGCTTGTCACAGCCCTCCCTTTTTCGTATCTCTCCCCCCATTTTAGCGTTCCTCCCCCATCTTATCCCTTTTCCTCACAATTTCTGTATTCCCTTCTGTTTAGCTTACTCCTTCCCTTTTCACTTTTCCCTTCCCACTTTTTATTGAGGTGGAAGAAGTTTCACCATAAATGGAATATTTCTAATATTTTTCTCTTTAAGCCAATTCTGATGGCTATATGATACACTATGTTCATCCCCCTCCATTCTTTCTCTCAGATATAATAGGTTTCCTTTGCCTCTTTGTGAAATATAGTACCCCCACTTGACCCTTCCTGGGTCCAATTTCCTTTTCACCTCTAATTTCTAGAACAATGTATACATATGTTCTTTATATACCTTTATAGCAGAAATATAGTTCCCAAGATTTCTTTTTACCTTTTTAGGTTTCTCTTGAGTTCTGTATTTGTAGATCAAACTTTTTGTTTAGTTCCATTTTTTTCATCAAAAATAGATGAAATTCATTTATTTCATTGAATGTCCAAATATCATATCTCAGTATCATATTCTGAAGGGCTAAGGAATTTGGTATGCAGCCAAAAATAACTTACCCAGCAAAAATGAGCATCTTTTTCCAGGGAAGAAGATGGACAAATATAGAACTCAAGAGAAACCTTAAAAGGTAAAAAGAAATCTTGGGAACTATATTGCTAGCAAAAAATTAAAGCATACTCTAACTATTGATAGCTTCTATATGGATAGAGAACAGAATTTGAATCCTGAGGAGACTAAAAATAGCCTGTCTCCAGATGAATCCCTAAAGGGGGATATCATCTGGTCTTCAGCACACAAGGCTCTCAGAAGAAATTAAAAAGGCTCTCACAAGAGAGCTAGAAGAAAAATGGGAAAAGGAAAGGGAAGTTTGGCAAAAGAGTCTGGATAAGTCATCCCCCTCAGTTAAAGATAGAGTGAATAAAGAAATCAAATCCTTAAAAAGCAGAATTAGTGAGTTGGAAAAAGAAAATAGCTCTTTAAAAATAAAATTGGTGAAATGGAAAAAAAATTCCATAGAACAAAACAACTCACTTAAAAGCTCAATTAGACAATTAGAAAAAGATATAAAAAGTGAGTGAAGAAAATACTTCATTGAAAATCAGAATTGAATAAATGGAATTGAATGACTTGAGGAGACACCAAGAATCAGTCAAGCAAAACAAAACAAAACAAAATAAAACAAAAAAAGAAACAATGGGAAAAAAATGTCAAATATATTCTCGGGAAAACAACAGATCTGGAAAATAGAGACAATCTGATAATTATTGGACTCCCTAAAAAATATGATGAAAAAAAGAACTTGGACACTATGTTTCAGGAAATTGTTAAAGAAAACTGTCCTTATGTTATAGAAATAGAGGGTAAAATAGAAATGGAAATAATTCATCAATCACCTACTGAAATGGACTCTAAAATCAAAACCCCTAGAAATATAGTGGCTAAATTGCAGAACTATCAGACCAAGGAAAAATACTGTAAGCTTCTAGAAAAAAACAATTCTAATATGGAGGAGCCACAATAAGGATTACCCAGGATCTAACACTGTACATATATTTGATTTCTTTATCCACTCTATCTTTAAATGAGTGCTTTAATTTTTTGCTCATCTTATCAAAGAAGAGTCAAAGAAAACAAACTAACAAGAAAAACAAATGGTCTGCTTTTTTTTTTTTTTTTTTTTTTTTTTTTTTTTTTTTTTTTGTAGAGGGGTGGGGACTGGATGCTATTACTGAGTTTCCTCTACAGACTATACGGGGCAGCAGTGAGGCACTAGCAGCTCAGCAATGGCTGTGCTGAGTCTGCCTTCTGAGACTCTGAGAGCATGCTGAGTCACTGAGTGGGTATGGCCAGGTCCCAAGAGATGCTAGCTTTTCAGGGTTATAGTCTTCACCTCCTATGTTTTTAGCTTCTATGCTTGTCTATTGGCTTGTTGCCAGGGCACAGTAGCCAACAAGGTTAAAGCTCTCTCCACAGAAATGGCTGAGATCACACCCCACGTACCTCTGCTCTGCTCAGCTGTGATCTGCTTGCCTTACTATGTCTGCTGTGTTGCTGCTGCCTGCCTTCAGTTTATGCTTGATCTAAAACCATCCCCACCTGTGAACAAAAACAAACTTTTTCTGGTGAGTTTTGAGGATATTGTCTCTTGGTAATTATTTGGTGTTTTTTTTTTTTTCAGTCAAGCACTAATTCCAAGGCTTGTCATCAGATAAATTATTCTGAGAGAAAACACAGAGGTTAAGCAGATGTGTGCATCCTCTCCACCATCTTGGCTGGAAGTCCATCTAAATTCTTAAAAGAGAAATTAAGAGAGCTACAAGAAAAAATAGACAACAAAACTATAATAGTGGGAGATCTCAACCTTGTACTCTCAAAATTAGATAAACTAAACTACAAAATAAATAAGAAAGAACTCAAAGCAATAAATAGAATACCATAAAAGTTAGGAATGATAGATCTTTGGAGAAAACTAAATGGAGACAGAAAGGAGTAGATTTTCTTCTTGGCAGTTCATGAAACCTATAAAAAATTGACTATATATTAGTACATAAAAACTTCAAGTTCAAATGAAGAAAGGCAGAAATAGCAAATGCATTCTTTTCGGATCACAATGCAATGAAAAATTATATTCAGTAATAGTCCAAGGTAAAATAGACCAAAAAAAATTGGAAACTAAATAATCTCATATTAAAGAATGATTGGGTGAAACAGCAAATCATAGACATAAGTAATAATTTCACCCAAGAAAATGACAATAATGAGACGTCATACCAAAATGTGTGGGATGCAGACAAAGTGCTAATAAGGGGAAATTTTATATCTCTAGAGACATACTTGCATAAAATTAAAAAAAGAAGGTCAATGAATTGGGCTTGCAACTAAAAGTGCTAGAAAAGTAATAAATCAAAACATGAAATTCTAAAAATAAAAGGAGAGATTAATAAAATTGAAAGTAAAAAAAACAAATTAATAAAACTAAGAGTTGGTTCTATGAAAAAAACAATAAAATGGACAAACCCTTAGTAAATTTGATTTTAAAAAGGAAAGAGGAAAATCAAATTGTTAGTCTTAAAAATGAAAAGGGAGAACTCACCACTAATGAAGAGGAAATTAGAGCAATAATTAGGAGTTATTTTGCCTAACTTTATGCAAATAAATTTGATAACTTAAATGAAATGGAAGAATACCTTCAAAAATCTAGCTTGCCCAAATTAACAGAGGAAGAAGTAAATTAGCTAAACAGTCTTAGAAAAAGAAATAGATCAAACTATTAACCAGTTCCCTAAGAAAAAATCCCCAGGACCAGATGAATTAACATGTGAATCCTACCAAACATTTAAAGAACAATTGACCCCAATGCTACATAAACTATTTCAAAAAATAAGGATTGGAGGACCAAATTCTTTTTATGACATAGACATGGTGCTGATACCTAAACCAGGTAGGATGAAAACAAAGAAAGAAAATTATAGATCAATCTCCCTAATGAATATTGATGCTAAAATCTTAAATAAAATATTAGCAAAAAGATTACAGAAAATCCTCCCCAGAATAATATACTATGACCAAGTAGGATTTATACCAGGAATGCAGGGTGGGTTCAATATTAGGAAAACAATTAGCATAATTGACTATATCAATAACCAAATAAAAACATATGATCATCTTAATAGATGTAGAAAAAGTATTTGATAAAATCCAACATCCATTCCTAATAAAACCACTTGAGAGTATAGGAAAAATGGACTTTTCCTTATAGTCCAATCTCCCTAATGAATATTGATGCAAAAAATCTTAAATAAAATGATATTATGCTCAAAAAAGTATCAAATTGTGCACACTTTTTGATCCAGGTGTTATTATTGGGCTTATATCCCAAAGAAATCTTAAAGAAGGGAAAGGAATCCACATATGCACAAATGTTTGTGACAGCCCTTTTTGTAGTGGCTAGAAACTGGAAAGTGTATGGATGCCCATTAATTGGAGAATGGCTGAATAAATTATGGTATATGAATGTTATAGAATATTGTTGTTCTGTAAGAAATGACCAACAGGATGATTTCAGAGAGGCTTAGATAAATTGATGCTAAGTGAAATGAGCAGAACTAGGAGATCATTATACAGGGCAACAATAAGATTATATGAAGATCAGTTCTGATGGACATGACTGTCTTCAACAATGAGATGATTCAAATCAGTTCCAATTGAGTAATGAAGAGAGTCATCTACACCCAGGGAGAGAACTAAGGGAAATGAGTGTGGACCACAATGTAGCATTTTCACTCTTTCTGTTATTGTTTGCTTGCATTTTTTTTTCTTCTCAGTTTTTTTCTTTCTTTATAGATCTGATTTTTCTTGTGCAGGAAGATAACTGTATAAATATGTATACATATATTGGCTTTATCATATACTTTAACATATTTAACATATATTGGATTACCTGCTATCTAGGAGAGGGTGTGGAGGCAAGGAGGGGAAAATTTGGAACGGAAGATTTTGCAAGGGTCAATGTTGAAAAATCATCCATGCATATGCTGTGTAAATAAAAAAGCTATGATGATGATGGTGATGATAATAAAGAATCAATATCAAGGGGAAAAAAAAGAAAATGGCTACATAAAATTACTGATGCTTGGGACATTGCACCCTCCAACTTAGAAATAGAGCCCTACACTAACAAAGTTTTAAAAGCTAAAGGATAATAAGCAAACAATGGAAAATTATTCTGACAATAATAAGTTACTGTGGTGACAAAGAAGATCAAAATAGACATTCAGATTAAGATAAAAGTCAAAGCTCCTATATCCAAAGCCTCCAAGAAAATAAGAATTGATCTCAGGCCATGGAAAACCTCAAAAGGGTTTTTGAAAATCAAATAAGTACTATAGAGGGAAAATTGGGAAGAGAAATGAAAGTGATCCAAAAGGAAATTTTAAAAGCTTATGAGGAGAATACCTTAAAAAAATTGACCAAATGAGAAATGAGATACAAAAGCTCACTGGAGAAAATAATTCCTTGAAAATTAGAATTAAATACTGATGACTTTATGAGAAATAAAAAAAAAAAACATAAAACAAAACCAAAAAAATAAAAGAAATAGAAAACAATGTGAAGTATCTCATTGAAAAAAAGCAACTCATCTGGAAAATAGATTCAGGAGACATACCTTAAAAATTATTTATTTGTCTCAAAGCCATGTTAAAAAAAGATCCTACATATCATCTTTCAAGAAATTATTAAGGAAAACTGTCCTGATATTCTAGAACTAGAGGATAAATTAGAACTTGGAAAAAAAATCTATCAATCACCTCTTGAAAGAGACCCAAAGATGGAAACTCCAAAGAATACTATAGTCAAATTATAGAATTTCCACATCAAGAAAAATATTGCAAATAATCTAGAAGTAATTCAAGTATAGCAGTATTGTAGTTTAAATAATGCAAGATTTAGTAGCTTCTACGTTAAAGCATTGAAGAGATATGCATAATGGGTTTCTTTGCTATTTGCTATATCCTCTATTTCCTATTTTTAAAGAAAATCAAAACTGTTACCTCGAAAATTAGGTCATGAAGAAACTGAGAATAAATCCCTTCCTCACTTCTTCCTGTATAAATTGTAAAGATAGTAATTTTTGCTTTCCATCATTTAAATCTTTTTAATTACCATTTTATTTTCCCCAAGTTACATATTAAATGTTTTTACAACTCTGAGTTTCAGATTCTCTTTCTTCCTATCTCCCAATCCCCCTCAATGAGAAGGCAAGAATTTTGATGTATTTTATATGTGTGTGGTCACACAAAACATTTCTATAATACTCATGTTGTGAAAGAAAAGAGACTCAACCTCCTCCCTAAAAAACCAACAACACTCGTGAAAATAGTACATTTCAATCTTTATTCAGATGCCATCAGTTCTTTCTCTGGGTATATATAGCATTTTCCTCATAAGTCCTTCAGAGTTGTCTTGGAACATTTTGTTACTGAGAATAACTAATTCATTCTCAGCTGATCATATTAAAATACTGTTGTTGCTTTGTACATAGCATATTTCACTTTGCATCAGCCTAGTTTTCAGATTTAACTTTGCAGGTAGATACCTAAGTATTTTATATTTAACATTTATTTTAAATGCAATTTCTCTTTCTATATATTGTTGATGGATTTTGTTGGTTATATGAAGAAATGCTGAAGGTTGATGTGGGTTTGTCTTCTATCTAGCAATTTTGCTGAAGTTGTTATTTATTTCAAGTAATATTTAGTTGATGCTCTAAAGTTCTCTATTTAGATGATCATATTATCTGCAGTTATAGCTGTTCTAATTCACTTTATGCCCATATCCTCTGTATACACAGACAAATACATATATATGTATACAATATATTTGTGTATAGCACCATATATGTACTTATTATATATGTATGTGTGTGTTCCTTCTGGCTATATTATTGGTGATACCATTATTAAGAATTTCAAGATATAAACAGGTAAGTTCTGTTAAATCCCTTGTGCTTTCTTTTCCATTTTTACCTGCTTATGTGTTTTTTGGGTTTTCATATTAGACATAAAATTTTTCATATATTTCTGGTGTTCTTATGAAAGCTTGAAATTCTTTTATTGCTCTGAATTGTCTTTCTTCCTTAAAATATTAGGTTTCATTTCACCAGGTAGTTTATACTTGATTATAATCCTCACTCCTTAGATTTTCAAAATAACATATTCCATGACTTATGTTCGTTTAATGTTGCACCTGCTAAGTTCTGTGTAATCCTGATTGTGACTCCTCAGTATATTAATTGTTTCTGGGCACTTAGGCATTTTTTTCCTTGGCCTGATAGTTCTGATATTTGGATGTAATTTGTTCCTTGGAGTTTTTACTTTGGGATTTCTTTCCTTAGGTGATTGGTGGATTCATTAAATGTCTCGTTTGTCCTCTGCTTCCAGGACCTCAGATTATTTTTCCTCAATAATTTCTTGAAAGATTTTATCCAGGTCCTCCTTTCTGATTATAGATTTTAGATAGTGCAATGAATCTGATATTGTTCTCCTGGATTTATTTTCAAGATATTTGTTTTTTCCATAGGGTATTTTACAATTTCTTCCATTTTTTCATTCTTTTGTATTTGTGTAATTGATTCTTGATGTCTCACAAAGTTATTACCTTGCACTTGCCCAGTTTTAACTTTTAACATGTTGTTTTCTTCAATTAACTTTTGTACTTTCATTTCCATTTGGTGAATTGTGCTCTTTAAGACTTGTTTGTTTCAGTGAATTTTTGCATTATCTTCCATTTTCTGTCTCCTTTTCTATTTGGCCAATTCTACTTTTTTTTTTAACAGTTTCCAAAATTGTCTTTTGTAACTTTCTTGCAACATGCTTCTTTTCTCTCCCAATTTTTCTTCTATATCTATTATATTATTTTAAGTTCCTTTCTGAGCTCTTCTATGAATTCTTTCTGGGTCTGGAACTAATTTCCACTTATCTTGCAGTTTTGCCTTTAGGTGTTTTGACATTGTTTTCCTTTTCTGAGTTTCTGTCTTGATCTTCTCTGTCACTATAATAACTTCTTTGGTCAGATTATTTTCTTTTTTTTTTCTCTCTCTCTCTCTCTTCCCCTCTCTCTCTGTGTGACTCTCTCTCTCTCTCTCTCTCTCTCTCTCTCTCTCTCTCTCTCTCTCTCTCTCTCTCTCTCTCTCTGTCTCTCTCTCTCTCTCTCTGTCTCTTTGTCTCTCTCCCTTTGCTATCTCTGCCTGTGTCTGTCTGTCTGTCTGTCTTTTTCTCTCTCTTATTCTCCTTTCTGCTTTCTTTTAAGTTCTAGTTCTGCTTCTCAGGTAGAAGAAATACTGTCTCAGACTTGAGCTAGAGGCTACATGCAGGTTTCTTGGTATTATATTGATGTTATTCTGAAGCCCACATGAGATCCTCGTGGTTTGATACTAACTAAGGGTATGGGGGTAGAAATTGGTTAGCACTGTTTTAGGCTGTAGAGGTCTGGCAAATTACCAATGCTGGGTTACCTAGTGGTGGTTTTTGGTGTGTACTGAGGCCTCGAAATAGGTTTCAATTTTTCCTTGGGGTTGCAAAGAAGCAAGTGCTGTAACAATTTTTGAAGGATGCCTCTTTGCCTTTCTATGCCTAGGGCAGTGCTGAGGTATGTGTAGGTCTGGCAGCTGGAGGAGGCTTGTTTCAGTTTAAGTCCTTTAGAATGTCTTGGATCACTGTATTGTTGAGAATAGCTAAACCATTCATAGCTTATTACCATACATTAGTGCTTTTTCTATGTACAATGTTGTCTTGGTTCTATTGATTTCACTTTGCATCAATTCATGTAAATCTTCTGACAGTATTTTTTGAAACCTTCCAGTAGTCAGTGGTCCTCAAACTTTTAAAATAGGGGACCAGTTCACCGTCCTCAGACTGTAAGAGGGCCGAACTATAGTAAAAACAAAAACTCACACTCTCTTTCCACCCCTCAACCCATTTGCCATAACCCAGTGGGCCACATAAAAATCCTCAGCGGGCCGCAACTGGCCCACGGGCCGTTGTTTGAGAACCCATGATCCAGCTCATCATTTCTTATAGCATAATATTATTTCATCACAAACATATAGCACAAATTGCTTAGATATTAATAGCTATTTAGTTATTCCCTTTAATTTCTAATTCATTGCCACCAGAAAAAGAGCAGCTATAAACATTTGAGTATATGTAGTTTCTTTTCCCTTTTCTTTGTTCTCTTTCAGGTATGGAACTAATAATGGTATAACTGGATCAAAAGGTATGCACAATTTTATAGAATTTTGAGCAGAGTTCCAAATAATTTTTCCAGAATGATTAGACCAGTGTGTAGTACATTAGTGTTTATATTTTTCCACATCTCCAATAATGATCACTTTCCTTTTTTACATTTTTACCAATCTAAAAACAGGTAATGACTAGGCTACTTCTTCAAGTCCCTTCCAACTCTAAGTCTATAATCCTGCTCTAAATGATATCATCCTTGAGTGCAAAATATTTCTTTTTTGTAACTTTTCTACTAAGATAATGATTCATAAACAGTTGGTGCCCAATTAAGAAATGTTTCTTAATTAGTCAGGATGAAAGAGTAGAAATTTTCATATTATTCTCACTGTAATCATTTGTATTACTCAATTAAAATATAATAAATAATGATGAATACATGAAATAAAGAAAAAAAAATCAGACAATCTAATTGGAATTCTGCATGTTACAATGACAAATTGTTTCATCTTTTGGTTTTGATTGATATGTCATTATATATCAATGAGGATTAATTTGTAAAATGCCTCACAGACTTTGATTGGCATGTACTAACTGTCTAGCTGTTGTTTCACTAATGATAAGACAATCATAGCATTCTCAAGGGTAAAGGAGTTATTAAGTAACCATTGAATAGAATTTCCAGAGTCAGAAGTTTTTTTTTTTTTCTTTTGAAGAATGAGAATTTACAACCTCAGTATTCAGTTTGGGTCATCAGCTTTCACCACTAATATGTGTGCTGCCATAATTTAATTTTACTGAAAATGTTTAATATCAGTAAATAAAGGCATTCATTAAACATTGGCCTGCCATACTCATTTCCTTCTAAAGATGGCCAAAATAATTGTGGCTCTGTGTAACTATGTAAATATATGAGAAGATAGCAAATAGGCATTTTTAAATCAGTGTTGCCTAAATCATCACTGTCAGACAAGGGAATTTTCAAGAGTGGCAAGTTAATTGTATCTGTTATTTTTGATGGAAATGATATGTAGTAGAAATGAACTTAATATAAGCATAGTTCTCTCTCTCTCTCTCTCTCTCTCTCTCTCTCTCTCTCTCTGTGTGTGTGTGTGTGTGTGTGTGTGTGTGTGTGTGTGTGTGTGTTTTAGAGAATATTGCTGGGTACATTACCAAGTCAAACATGAGTTTATTTTGCATCTTATTTGTAATGTTGATTGATGTGGGACAAAAAAAAAAAACAACAGCTATAATCTCACTGAGTATGGATTTTTAAGAATTCAAATAGTAACAGTCAGTCTGCTCATATCTCTCATTTTCTCCTGTCCTGTACTGTGTATGTCAGAACCACTTTCCCTTTATCTCTAGCTGCTCTTTGTCCTGCAGACTGAGAAAGGCTAAGATGATTTGAATGCTGTAGTTAATCAATTATAGTTACTTAAATCTATGCATATATATGTGTTTTGTATAAATGTATGTGTATATACATATATATATACATATTAATATATAAATATAGTTGTTTGTGTGTATAATCTTCACTGATATTGAACATTTTTAATATAAAATTAGATAGTAAATGAAGGTTGATGATAATATTTAAAAAGACATTCCAACATTTTCCTTACTAGCCTGAAATTTTGTCCCACTATGATTGCTCCCTCTATTCATTTTCTCCATTTGCTACTCTTTGAAAAAGAAAATGTTTAATGTTCCTTTCATTAAAAGAAATTTCACTATGGACAGCATATTCACAAATACCCATGAAAAGCTGACTAGTATTGAGGAAAAATTCCAAATTTGAAAAGATACACTGTGCATAAGAGTTCAGCAAACATTTAATTTGAATATTCTGAGAGATCTATACTCCATTTTCTCATGCAAATAACATGTTTTAATAAAGGTGAAGATATTTTTCACATATATTGCAATTAGATGATGAATATATGATGTGATTTTTTTTTCTCATAAACTAGAGTAATTAGAGTGAAAATTCCTTTTTATTTTTTAATCTAGAAGAAATCTATTTTCCTTTCCCAAAATGATGACTGTTAAAAAGAATGAGAAAATGTAATAATTTTAGAGGTCTGAATTTCAGAGTATTATGGGAAAAGTTAGAATGTCCTTTAAATAAATACTTTCTCCTCTTTGGGACTCTATACAATAAAAGTATTGGGCTAAATAATTTTTACCATGTCTCTAGTTCTAAATTTCAATAATTCTTTGGTTCTAAAGGCCTGTTATGTTCTTTGAAGAAGAAAGGGACTATATATACAAACGGTAGACACATATACACCTATATAAACTTCAAAAGCACACATATATATGCATATGTGCTCATACATTACCAATATAGACATATATATTATATTGTAAGA
This sequence comes from Sminthopsis crassicaudata, assembly GCF_048593235.1. Classification (NCBI taxonomy): domain Eukaryota; kingdom Metazoa; phylum Chordata; class Mammalia; order Dasyuromorphia; family Dasyuridae; genus Sminthopsis; species Sminthopsis crassicaudata. The sequence goes on from NC_133620.1 coordinate 176,905,406, forward strand.
ATATACACATATACTTATATATTGATATGCACCAGCCTTAAAAGAAGATTTTTTTACTCTATGCCACATGAATAATCCTCTGTCTTTCATAGGACACAGTGGTGTAATAAGTAACCCAAGTACTAAACTTATATTATATTCAGAGATAGTATGGCAATGACATGGTAGTTGGAGGTGAGCTTTGGAAGAAGAATGACATAGGTTCAAATTCTGCCTTTTATATAGTGTAGGTTTAATAAGTAGGTAACTTAATCTGTAATATAATCACTAAGCACTTCGTAGGACTTTCTACGTACGAGGCACAGTGGTGAAAAAGTCTATAAAGGAAGATGTTGATAACAATTTAAATCTATAAATTGTCAAGGAGTTGCCCTCAGAGGTTACCTATATAGGTAATGTGAAACAAAGCTTCTAAAGCTTTGTTACTTCACAAACTTGTTTCTATGTCACGAATTTTAATAATAGTTACATGAAAAAAAAAAACAACACAGCTCCCACAAAAATAAAGAAAATGTTTTAAAGGTCATATGTTTTTTAATAGATTTTCTTTTCCTGTTTATTTATTTTGCTTTTTTTGCTTATTTATTTTACTTTTTTGGAGTAAAGTGACTTGCCCAAGGTTACCCAGCTAAGAAGTATTAAGTGTCTGAGACCAGATTTGAACTCAGGTCCTCCTGCCTTCAGGGCTGGTGCTCTATCTACTATGCCACCTAGCTGGTGAGCATTCTTATTTTTTTCTTATTAAAAGTGAGTTGAGGACATTGTACACTCTCATTTTAAAGAACTAGTTGAGACCCAATTTCAATTTATAATAAATAAAAATGATAGAAAAATTAACTACATTCAAAAAAAAAAAAACTTGGCATGTTTGGTCATCACACACACACACACACACACACACACACACACACACACAGAATTTCACAGAATTAGATATTGCCCTTTACTATATTATAGGTTTCAATAGGCAACTCAAATCCAGAACTATTATTATCTCCTCAAAGTCTTCAACTGAAACTGAAAGATGAGCTTCAGCTGCAAATATGTAGCAATTATCACGAAATGAAGTTCATTGCACATTTTTTGCTAATCACCATGGTAACCTGCCTCCAGTAGATTTTTTCCTTGGAAACATTCCAGACTTGATCAAATGTTTTTGGTTTTGAAGTTTAGGATATTTTTTACTTAACCAGTTGTTTATTTTCTATGTTTGATGAAAGACCAGATATTTATACATAAATACATATATAGTTTGTCTTCTTATTGCAATATTCAGCTGAGAAGTCTTTCTTTAAAATTTCCAGTGATATCTTAATCACGAAACTTTGGGCTCTTTTAAAAATCCCTATCATTCTTGACCTGTCTTCAACCTCTGATACTATCAATCAGTGTCTTCTCATTTATATCATCTTCTTTGGTTTATGTGTCAGTATTCTATGCTGGTTTTCTTCCTATCAATCTCAACTTCCTTCAGTCTCCTTTTAGTGGACCCTTGTTCAGCTTACACTAGGTGAGTGTCCCATAGTCTCATTAGCTATTAGGAATTAAATGATCTTCTCTATTCTGATGATTTTTAGATCTACTATTCCCACCCTCCAACCTTTCTCTTAAACTTCAGAATGCTTCTCCAAACATCAATTGGGCATTTCAACTTGGATATTCTATAAACATCTTAAACTCAAAATTTGCAAAACTAAACTCATTATCTTAATCTAAAATATTTCCCATTTTTCATTTACCCTAGTATTATTGAGGTTGCCACCATCCTCCCAACCTTGGTGTCAACTTCAACTTCTTACTCTCATTGCTATATCCAATCTGCTGATCAATCCTCCTGATTTTATCTTAGTAACATTTCATAAATATGGCACCTTCTTTCCTCTGTCACTAGCATAATTATAGTTCTTGCCCCCTCACTCCTGCAATATTGCAATAGCCTGTTGGTTGGTATCTTTGCCTCAGATACCTCATCTCTCCTACCGCCAAGCTATTTTCCACTCAGCTATCATATTGCTCTTCCTAAAGTTCAGATCTGACCATGACACTCCTATATTTATTAATCTCTAAGGCTTAGGAAATAAAATGCAAAAATATTAGATAATCAAAAACCTTCAGTTTATTCCTCTCTACCTTTCAATTCAGTTTATGCTTTAGCCCCCTATAAGTACTCTGTGATCCAATATCACTGGTCTTCTACCTATTTCTCATATAAGACACTCTGTCTCCTGATTCCAGGCATTTTCACTGGTTGTCCCCTATGCCTGAAATTCTCTTCAACCTCATTTCAATTTCCTTGATTTCCCTGTCTTCCTTCAAGTCCTAGCTAGAATCCAATATTCTACAAGAAGGTTTTTTTGGCACATCATACTGTGTTCTTCAGAGACTTTAAGTGCAACTTAGAAGAGTTTCAATATGTAAAGTTTTGTTTTTGTTTTTGTTTTTGTTTTTGTTTTTGTTTTTGTTTTTTTCTTTTTTGCTGAGGCAATTGGGGTTAGGTGACTTGCCTAGGGTCACACAGCTAGGAAGTGTTAAGTGTCTGAGATCACATTTGAACTCAGGCCCTCCTGACTTCAGGGCTAGTATTCTATCCATTGTGCCACTTAGATGCCCCCCTTAAAGTTCCTTAAAAGAGTGTGGTACAGGGAAAAGTTTGACTTCTACCCACCTAGTTTGAGCCTTGACATCTCTTAACACTAGTTTGGGTATAAGTAAGGTAACTGTAGTCTTGCTCCTAGATTGAGTTCTAATAGATCATGACTGGATCCAACTACCATCAACTAGCTAGAACTCACTGAATGTTCAGTATGACAGAATTGCAATATTTCCTATTGCCCGACTTCACTGGGCTAGTTATTTTTTTGGAGACTTCAAACCTGGATAGCAGTTAGAGCCGAGATCCTATTCCACTTGATTCAAAATCACATAGATGTTTACTTTGTTTCTCCTTGTCCAGTATATAGTTTCTGGAGAGTAACTTGTCTTTCTTATGATCTATCAACACTAAATATAGGCCTCATGCTCAGTTTTCACTGAATATGAGACCCAGGTCTAGAATATGAGCAGTGGCATTTATATTTAACCTGTTTCTCTTCCTGTGTTGGATGTATTCTTGGTCGAAAAGTGGCACAATAGACAGAATGTTGAGATTGGAGTCAGAAGAACCTGAGTTCAGATCTACTTCAGGCGCTTTATAGCTATATGAGTTTGGTCAGTTCACTTAACCTCTGTCAGCTTCAGCTGCTTCAATATAAAACCAACTTCATAGGATTGTTAGAAAGATCAAATGAGATAATATTTTTAGAGTGCTTAGCACATTGTTTGGAATATAGGAGGTGATCAGCAAATGAATTTTTACTCTGTCACTATCTCACTTTCCCTTCTCCTCCCTCACTAGATAGACCAAGTCCCATGACTGTACAAACTTTTGTTTTTCCCCCCATTTATAACCTTTTTTGAAAAAAAGATTTGGATATTTCTTACATTTTTCTTACATTTCAGGACTTGGTCTGGAATATTTTCATTTTGTAGTAATAGGATGGTGATGGGGGTGGGGTAGAGAAGAATACTGTGTTCTATTACTTCTTTCTAATTCACCACCTTGACTTATCTTAAGTATATAGCTTTTAATAAAGTACACATTTTCACTTATTAGTTTGCTTTTATATAATACCATGCTATTAGTGAGGCCAAACCAAATGGCATACTTTCTTTGATTTTTGCTCCTCTTTTCTATATAAGTAAACTTATAGGAAAAGTTATTTGATTGTATGTGTATATACATATGTGAATATATAAGTATATATGTGTTTATGTGTGCATATGCATTTATATATACATGCATACACACATATCCCTTTCCATTACTATTTACTACTACTACTGCCAAGAATAATTAGTTGATTAATTATACAATGTAAAAGTTCACATAAAAAAAATCCCTAGGAATTTTGATAAGACTTGAAATTCAAATGAGTCCTGTCCTTGTGAAAATTATTTTTACTTTTATCTCATTTTAAAATTTATCTGTACTTAGCCTTTTTGTCACTGATTTAGTGTTTATTGAACCCTATTAAGATCTTTCTTAGATCTCAATTTTTTTCACCTTTTGTTTTATATGTCTTTCCCAGTTCCATGTCCTTTTCAAATTTTATAATCATGATATTTATGTCTTGTTAGAGGAAAATAGTTGAATGTAAGGGGAACTGGATTTGGGAGCAGGAGAGAATTTATTTAAAATCCCTGGTATTTCTTACTATTATTAAGCTGTTTGATCCTGAAGGTTCAGCCTCTCCTTTTCTATCCTCATTTTGAAAACAGAGATAATTATATTTGTACAACCTATCTCATATGATTATTTGAGGAAAGCACTTAGTCACATTTACATAGTGCTGCAAAGGTCCACATAATTTCACCATTACTAATGTGTGAGGAGGAAGCTAAAAACACTAAGGGAATTTAAAGTAGTATGAACAGAAATGTGACATTAAAGTGTAATAGAAAATCTATAATCTTTCCGTATTTTGCCCCAGTAAGATCATTTTTGGCGCAGTGTTCAGTTTTGAATCATTCTACAATCTTAGTAGACAATCACTCTCTTGCCTGTACACTGACTATGCTCCAGAATTCTGATACTCCATCTCCTCACCTCTATTAGAATCTTTTATTTCTTTCAAAATGTTATCTATTCTACATTGGTTCTTTCCTCACTCCTCCAACAGTGTATCCCTTTAATCTCCCAAACTTCATGATTTGTACCCACTTATATGTTCAAGTATTATTCTCAGTAGAATATAAGTTCCTTGAGTGCAAGAATAATTTCACTTTTGCCTTGTATCCTCAAGGTACATACATGTATAGCACAGGATAGTTAACTAATCTATCAATGACAGATTGATCAATTCTGAGCATTAAATTTTTGGAATTAATTTCCAAATTTTCATGTTTTCATAAGAATGTGATAAAGGTTATAAAAGGATTAGAAACTATGTTATACAAAGATAGGTTGAGTGATCTAGGGCTATTGAAATTAAACAAGGAATTATGCTGTGAATATATGATAACAGTTTTCAATACAAAGAATCTCAGAGTGGGAAGGGAACTTGAAGTCCAGTTAGTCTAATTCTTACCTAAATAAAATCTCTTCTACAACATTTTCAACATATAGATATGTAACCTTTTCATGAATGACACTGAAAGAGCTTTATTTAAGGTCAAGGACAACTTCCTTCTACACAAATTCACTTATCTTTTCATTTCTCATCGTTATTACTTCTCATTTGCATCGGATATTCTCCATGTTTCTAAACTATTCTTTTGGCTGCAATCAGACAAAATCAACTCCTTAAGGCCTGTTATTGGTATTAAAAGAAGTAATGTACACAAAATGATTTACTTTATAATACTCCTCTAGATATATTCATTAAAATAGCAATTATCTCATGAATTTGTTAGTAAAACAGTACAGTGCTTCTTATGTAGAAAGTATTTAATAAATGGTTGATTTACAATGAAAATAAAATTTAATATGTGCAGTGATTTGCAAAATTCAAAGTGCAATATAAATATTATCTATTATTATATTTGAAGGACTTTTAACCAGAAAAAAATAGGATTTTTCTTCTTCTTCTTAGAAGACTGTATTAGGAGAAACAAATTCACAAATCAGATTTTCATATAATTAATAATTTAATAAAAATTTAATAAGTAGTGCATTTTGATTCACTTGAACCTTTAGGTAGATTATATATTTAAAAGTATAAAGTCCCAATAAAGTTTCTATTCTATAAACCCTCTTCAACAACAACAACAATAATGGTAGTTTAATAAACTATTAATAATATACATTTAAATTTATTTGTTCAGTATTTAGAAAAATTACAATGATAATTTTTGTTCCCCAAATCTCTGAATTTCAATTATGTAATTTGTCTTTATTTTTTTTTTCTTATCTCTCTTACCTCCCTCACATCTTTCTCTTTCTTCTAGGCAATTGGGGTTAACTTTGGGCAAGTCTGTATACAGCTAGATAGTGTTAAGTGTCTGAAGTCTGATTTGAACTTGGGTTCTCCAGATTCAAGGGTCCATATTCTATTCACTGTACTACCTAGCTGCCCCACATTATATAATCATTTATAAAATATGATTTTTTCTAAATACAATTGTGAAAATTCTACACATAAAATTATAAAACTCCAATTATGCATTGATTATGCATATTTTTGTAGAATATTCTGTAAAAATTAAAAAAGCAATTAAATAAGATCTTATATTGTTACTATTATTTAACATCAATTTTTTTTATTTTACAAATGTTGTAAATTGAAATATTTTAATGAAATAAAATAGAACTTAGATTTTTAATTTGATATAAAAACCTCAAACCTCACATCAGCTTAAAGTTGATTTTTAACTTTTTTATTTAATCAAAGGTTTGCAATATTTGGTTCAACACTAAATAAAATATTAAATATATTTACACTTTGAATTAATTTTTTAATTTTCATTTTTAAATGACTAAAGTGGAAATGTTTGTATATACAAATGTGTGGCAGCAAATGCTATGAGAATTTTATTAACTCTTTTTGAGAGAAGGAAATTTAACTTTTACTTTTAACAGCCTAAACTATCAGTTAAAATGATATAAAATATTTTTCCTTCTGTGTAATATTAAGCTCCATAGTAAATGATAAATCTACTCTAAGTTTAATTATATCTATTACTTCATTTTTGAAAATGTTTATATGTAAACTCATGTTCACAAGAAAAGACACTTTTCAAACATGAATTTCTTTTCTCTTACCATTAACATACTGGCTACTCACACTCAGAAATTCTATTAAATGCCTAAACAGTGTTGCCAAACAGTTTATTTGAAAATTCACTAGATAAACCAAGGACAACTTTAAATGGGAAAAAAACAAAACAAAAAACAATCTTACTACAATGAGAAATAATATAAAATTTACTTACACAGAATATATGTGATGACCCATAATAGTTTCAAGATGGTTTTTATATAATCATGGGTTTCAAACAGTCTAACATTTTAAATTTTTTACTTCTACAATTTTTACATTTATATTATTAAAATTTACATTTATTAACATAAATATTAAATAAATATTAAGTAAGCAAGAATGTTTCCTAATATATTTCTGTATTATAAAGATAATGAAGTATAATTATAGATGACAGAGGGAAAATAGGGAGCTACACTGATAAAATAAAAAGAACAAAATTGAGGGCCTGCATTTTGAAAATCCAGTGCAAATTTGATGTGCTTAAATGTTGAACCCCTGTAATGGTTTGGAAACAATATGATAATAGGTTGAGAAAACTCTAAGAATTGAAGAGTTAAATTTAATCAAAGTTTGATGTAATAGTTATACAAATATGAAGTGATATATTTTCAAGTGCCTGAGGAAATAAACATAATTCTTCAAACATGTATTTATTTTCTGTAGAGAAAAAAAATTTTTTTAACATAACTGAGCAGTTATTTATACTTAAAGCATAATTAGACATAGTTTTTGGGCCATAGTTCCAAATTGCTCTCCAGAATGGTTAGATTCTTTCACAACTCCACCAACAATGCATCAGTGTCCCAGTTTTCCCACATCCCCTCCAACATTCATCACTATTTGTTCCTGTCATTTTAGCCAATCTGACAGGTGTGTAATGGTATCTCAGAGTTGTCTTAATTTGGATTTCTCTGATCAATAGTGATTTGGAACACTCATATGAGTTGAAATAGTTTCAATTTCATCCTCTGAAAATGGTCTATTCATATCCTTTGACCATTTATCAATTGGAAAATGGCTTGATTTCTTATAAATTAGAGTGAATTCTCTGTATATTTTGGAGATGAACCTTTAACTGTAAAAATGTTTTCTTAATTTGTTACTTCCCTTCTAATCTTGTTTGCATTAGTTTTGTTTGTACAAAACCTTTTTAATTTGATGTAATCAAAATTTTCTATTTTGTGATCAATTATGATCTCCAGTTCTCCTTAGGTCACAAATTCCTTCCTCCTCCACTGGTCTGTGAGATGTTTCACATAGGAGTCTGTCCTATGTTTCTATAATTTATTTATGATCTCATTCTTTATGCCTAAATCATGGACCCATTTTGATGTTATCTTAGTATGGGGTGTTAAGTATAGGTCCATGCTAGTTTCTTCCATACTGATTTCCAGTTTTCCCAGCAGTTTTGTCAAATAATGAATTCCTATCCCAAAAGTTGGGATCTTTGGGTTTGTCAAACACTAGATTGCTATTTTTATTCACTATCTTGCCCTGTTCACCTAACCTATTCCACTGATCAACTAGTCTATTTCTTAGCCAATACCAAATGGTTTTGGTGACTGCTGCTTTATAATATAGTTCTAGATCAGGTACAGCTAGGCCACTTTCATTTGATTTTTTTTTTCATTACTTCCCTTGAAATTCTTGAACTTTTGTTCTTCCATATGAATTTTGTTGTTATTTTTTCTAGGTCATTAAAATAGTTTCTTGGGAGTCTGATTGGTATAGCACCAAATAAATAGATTAGTTTAGGGAATATTGTCATCTTGATTATATTTGCTTGGCCTATCCAAGAGCACTGAATGTCTTTCCAATTATTTAAATCTGACTTTATTTTTGTGGCAAGTGTTTGTAATTTTGCTCATATAATTCCTGACTTTTTTTTGGTAGATACAATCCCAAATATTTTATACTATCAACCATTATTTTGAATGGAATTTCTTTTTATGTCTCTTGCTGTTGGGTTGTGGTGGTAATGTATAAAAATGCTGACAATTAATGTGGATTTATTTTGTATCCTGCAACTTTGCTAAAGTTCTGAATTATTTCTAATAGCTTTTTAGCAGAGTCTTTGGGGTTCTCTAAGTATATCATCATATCATCTGGAAAGAGTAATAGTTTGATTTCCTCATTACCAACTCTAATGCCTTGAATCTCTTTCTCAGCTGTTATTGCCAAGGCTAGTGTTTCTAGTACAATATTGAATAATAATGGTGATAGTGGGCAACCTTGTTTCACTCCTGATCTTACTGGGAAAGGTTCCAGTTTATCACCATTACTATGATGTTTATTGACAGTTTTAATAAATGCTCCTTATTATTTTAAGGAATAGTCTATTTATTCCTATACTCTCAAGTGTTTTTAGTAGGAATGGATGTTGGATTTTATCAAATGTTTTTTCTGTATCTGTTGAGATGATCATATGGTTTTTGTTAATTTGGTTATTAATATAGTCGATTATGCTAATAGTTTTCCTGATATTGAACCAGCCCTGCATTCCTGATATAAATCCCACTTGGTCATAGTGTATTATCCTGGGGATAATTTTCTGTAGTCTTTTTGCTAATATATTTTTTAGGATTTTAGCATCAATATTCATTAGGGAGATTGGTCTATAATTTTCTTTCTCTGTTTTCAGCCTACCTGATTTAGGTATCAGTACCATGTCTGTGTCATAAAATGAATTTGGTAGAACTCCTTCAATCCCTTTTTTTTTCACATGGTTTATATAGCATTGGAGTTAGTTGTTCTTTAAATGTTTAGTAGAATTCACATGTAAATCCATCTGGTCCTGGGGATTTTTTTCTTAGGGAGTTGGTTAATAGCTTGTTCTATTTCTTTTTCTGAAATGGGACTATTTAGACTACTTACTTCTTCCTCTGTTAATCTGGGCAAGCTATATTTTTGAAGGTATTCTTCGATTTCATTTAAGTTATCAAATTTATTGGCATAAAGTTGGGCAAAGTAGCTCCGAACTATTGTTGTAATTTCCTCTTCATTAGTGGTGAGTTCTCCCTTTTCATTTTTTAGACTAACAATTTGCTTTTCCTCTTTCCTTTTTTTAATCAGATTTACTAAGGGTTTGTCTATTTTGTTGTTTTTTTCATAGAATCAACTCTTAACTAATTCAACAGTTTTTTTTTTTTTACTTTCAATTTTATTAATCTCACCTTTTATTTTTAGAATTTCAAGTTTCATGTTTGTCTGAGGGTTTTTAATTTGTTCCTTTTCTAGTATTTTTACTTGTAAGCCCAATTTGTTGACCTTCTCTTTCTCTATTTTATGCAAGTAGGCCTCTAGAGATATAAAATTTCCCCTCATTACTGCTTTGGCTGTATCCCCCACATTTTGGTATGATATCTCATTATTGTCATTTTCTTGAGTGACTTTATTAATTATGTTTATGATTCACTGTTTCACCCAATCATTCTTTAATATGAGATTATTTAGTTTCCAGTTATTTTTTGGCCTATTTTCCCCTGGCTTTTTATTGAATGTAATTTTCATTGCACTGTTGTCTGAAAAGGATGCATTTACTATTTCTGCCTTGCTGCATTTGATTTTGAGGTTTTTATGTCCTAGTACATGATCAATTTTTGTATAGGTTCCATGAACTGCTGAGAAGAAAGTGTACTCCTTTCTGTCTCCATTTAGCTTTCGCCAAAGATCTATCATATCAAACTTTTCTAGCACTCTATTTACCTCTTTGACTTTTTTCTTATTTATTTTGTGGTTTGATTTATCTAATTCTGAAAGTGCAAGGTTGAGATTTCCCACTATTATAGTTTTGCTGTCTATTTCTTCTTGTAGCTCTCTCAATTTCTCTTTTAAGAATTTAGGTGCTGCACCACTTGGTGCATATATGTTTAATATTGATACTGCTTCATTATCTATGCTACCCTTTAACAAGATATAATGCCCTTTCTTATCTCTTTTAATTAGATCAATTTTTTGTTTTTGCTTGATCTGAGATGAGGATGGCTACCCCTGCTTTTTTGGTTTCACCTGAAGCAAGTAGATTCTGCTCCACCCTTTTACTTTTATTTTGAATGTATCACTCTGTTTCAGGTGTGTTTCCTGTAAACAACATATAGTAGGATTCTGGCTTTTAATCCAGTCTGCTAACTGCTTCCTCTTTATGGGGGAATTTACCCCATTCACATTTATGGTTAAAATGACTAATTCTATATTGCTTGCCATCACCCCTGCTTATGCTTTTCTCGTTTCCTTCCCTCTTACTCCCCCCACCCAGTATTAAACTTGTGAGCACCACTTGTTTTTCACACTCCTCCCTTTTTAGTATCCCTCCCTCACCTTAAAGTTCCTCCTCCTATTGTACCCCTTTTCCTCACAATTTCTGTATTCCCTTCCCCTTAGTTTACTCCTTCTTTACTCCTCCTTTCCCACTTTTCAATGAAGTGGAAGAAGTTTTTTTTTTTTTTTTTTCTGAGGAAAGTGACTTGCTCAGGGTCACACAGCTAGGAAGTGTTAAGTATCTGAGACCAGATTTGAACTTGGGTCCTCCTGAATTCAGGGCTGGTGCTCTATCCACTGAACCACCTAGCTGTTCCTGAAGTGGAAGAAGTTTCACCATAAATCGAATATGTCTATTGATATACACTATGTTCATCCCCCTCCTTTTTTTCTCTCAGATATATTAGTTTACCTTTACCTCTTCATGAGATGTAGTACCACCACTTTACCTTTTTTTATGATATAATTCCCTTTCCACTTCTAGTTTCTAGGATGAATTATACATGTGTTCTTTACATATCTTTATGGCAGAAATATAGTTCTCAAGATTTCTTTTTACCTTTTTAGAATCTCTTGAGTTCTGTATTTGAAGATCAAATATTTTGTATAGATCTGGTTTTTTCATCAAGAATAGATGGAATTCATTTATTCCCTTAAATGTCTTCCCTGGAAAGGATGCTCATTTTTGCTGTGTAAGTTATTCTTGGCTGCATATCAAGTTCCTTAGCCTTTCGGAATATCATATTCCAGGCCCTTCGTTCCTTTAATGTGGATGCTGCTAGATCCTGGGTTATCCTTATTGTGGCTCCTCCATATCTGAATTGCTTTTTTCTAGTAGCTTCCAATATTTTTTCCTTAGTCTGATGGTTCTTGAACTTGGCCACTATATTTCTTGGTGTTTTGATTTTAGGGTCCCTTTCAGTAGGTGATCGATGAATTTTTTCAATGTCTATTTTACCCTCTGTTTCCAACTGTCTAGATAGTTCTCTTTGATAATTTCCTGGAAAATAGTATCTAGGCTCTTTTTTTCCTCACATTTTTCAGGGAGTCTGATTATTCTCAAATTGTCTCTCCTGGATCTATTTTCCAGGTCTGTTGTCTTTCCAATAAGGTACTTGACATTCTTTTCAATTATTTCCTTTTTCTGGTTTTGCTTGACTACTTCTTGGTTTCTCCTTGAGTCATTCATTTCTACTTGTTCGAGTCTTATTTTCAATGATGTATTTTCTTCACTCACTTTTTTAATATCTTTTTTAAATTGTCCAATTGAGTTTTTATCTTCTATGGAATTTTTTTCCATTTCATCAATTTTATTTTTTAGAGCGCTGTTTTCTTTTTCTGACTCACTAATTTTATTTCTCAATGATTTGTTTTCTTTATCCACTCTTTCTTTAAATATGTGGGATAACCTCTCCAGACTCTCTTGCCAAGCTTCCCTTTCCTTTTCCAATTTCTCTTTAAGGTCTCTTGTGAGAGCCTTTTTGATTTCCTCTATGAGAGTTTTGATTATTGAGGAGCAGATCATATCCCCCTAAGGGGATTCCTCTGGAGACAGTCTGCTTTTAGTCTCCCCAGGGTTTGAAGTCTGCTCTCTCTCCATACAGAAACTGTCAGTGGTTAGAGCCCTTTTAAATTTTTTATTCATTTTGTCACAGCGGGAATTGAAGAAAATAAATTGACAAGAGAAACAATTGGTCTGTTTCTGTGGGGGAGAGGAAATGGGGCTGGATGGTGTTACCCAGTTTCCTCTACAGACTGCAGGAGACAGCAGGGAGGCACTAGCAGGACAGCAATGGCTGTGCTGAGTCTGTGCTCTGAAGCTCTGAGGCTCTAAGAATGTGCTGAATCACTCTGGGTGGGGGAGGGGGTGGCCGGTCCCAAGAGACACTAGCTTTCTGAGGTTTTATTCTTTACCTCCTGTGTTTACACTTTCTCTGCTGTTCCTGGCTTGCTGCCAAGATGGAATATCCACACTGAGGTAAAGGTCCTTTGGCAGAAATGGAAGAGATCGCACCCCTCCCACTCTGGTCTGAACAATGTTAGCTGCCTGCCTTGCTCTCCCTCCTGTCCTCAGCCTGCGCCCAGTCTATTTGTCACCTCCTCCGAGCAAACACAGACCTTTTCTGGTGAATTTCAAGTATGTCTTCTGTTGGTAATTATTTGTGGGTTTTTTTTTTTTTTTTTTTTTTTCTGGTCAAGCATTGAATCTGAGGCTTGTCATGAAGTAAATTCTGAGAGAAAAGGCAGAGCTCAAGCAACTGTGTGCGTCCTCACTGACATCTTGGCTGGAAGTGGCCGAGAAGCATTTTCAAGGAGCATACCACTCACTGCGTGGCTTAAGACGGGGCTAGAAAATATAGCCTAAAATTGTCTGCTTCATTAAACTTCAGCCTTTCCAGCTTATTGTGACAGAGGAATATCATACTCTGTGGTTAAAAAAAAAAAAAAAAATGCACAAAATCTTTTGCAAAGATGATTCCAGTCATCATTGGTTCATGGAATGTATACACACTTATGAACAACAAAAATAGTAGACCTGAAAGTCAAACAATTATCTCTCATTAAATATTATATATAAAGAACAGCTCTAAGTAAAACAAGGCTGGCAAATGAAAGCCAGTGTATGAAGTCAGAGCTTTTTCTGGACTGGCCACAGTGGTGAAGAACACTATGAAACTGGTATAGGTTTTATGATTAGAATTAATTTTGTTAATAAGTTTGTATGCATCCTACAAGGAGTGGACAATAGGTTCCTGACAATGTGATTACTACTCACAGGAAATTTGATATGGTCAATGAAACATTGGAAGAGAATAAGCTTGTAATTCTGGGTGAATTTAATTGCAAAGTAAGCACAGACTATCAGACAGAGCAAGGAGTTCTTGGAAGGAATGCAGTAAAACACAGCAATGGCAATCATCACTTTATTACTGAAGATTTGTGTGTCTCAAGACCTTTAATCACAAACACAAACACAAATGCATTAGCCTAAGCACAATAAAATTTTGTGAATGCACCCTCACAGCAAAAATTGGCATTTAATTGATTATATAATTATAAGAAAACCCAAACAGGATATGATAAAGGGAAGATGTAGTACAGTGTTCTGAGCCAATCATAGACTTTCCCTCTCCAAGTTAAACATTCACAGTTTAAGCAGTGGCCCCAAAATAAGATGACTACCAGAAGATTTAATATCAACACAATAGAGTGCTTTTGTGAATGCGAACAGTTGCTAGCTTAGAGGAAACACAGTGGAACAACAGGGAAGCAGAAAAGAACTGAGCAGCTTTCAGAGATTTGGTGTACAGCACTACATTTACTCATCTGGGCTAGAATTCTCATAAAAAATAAAAAATTGGTTTGATAAAAATGATGGAGAAATTCAGAAGTAAACAAACAAAAAAGGACAACTTTACAGTATTTACCAGGAAGATAATTCATCTTTCTCTAAGAAGGCAGCATTGAATTCTATCAAAAGTAAAGTACAAGTGAAACTTAAAGAAATGCACGATTTTTTGGCTCAGTAAGAAGAAAGATGAAATTTAGTTTTATGCTACTAGTAACAATCAAAAGTGCTTTTCTGATGCCCTGAAGTTTATTTATGGGTCAGTGACCTATGGCACATCTCAACTACTCAGTACTCAACATGGAGCAATGTTGATTATTGGTAAGGACATGATCATGGAGAGATGTTTCATATACTTACATAGTGTCCTCAACAGACCAACCAATGCTGAACAATTGATTATATAGCTCAGATTGAAGTTAGTACCTGTCTAGCTGAACTTCTGGCTGGAACAGAGATTTTGACTTTTCTCATTTGGCAGTGCTTGATGCTAATGTTATTCTAACTAAGATTTGCAAGACAAAAGGTCCACTGCTTATACAAAAAAGCTGACTGAAATCTTCTAGGTTATATGGCAAGAGGAAGTTATTCCCCAGGAGTTCAAAGATGTCTCTTTTGTTCATCTCTATAAAGAGGAAATAGTTTGTCCTGTGGTAATCATCATGGAGAAGGGTATTCTTGTAGTCTTTGCTGGCAAGATTCTTGCCAGAGTATGCTTTAATAGGCTGATCCTTCATATTGAAGATGATCATCTATTCAAGAGCCAGGGTAGTTTAAGAAAGGGCTGAAGAATAGTGCAAATGGTGTTTGCTGACCAAAAATTCCAGGAAAAATGCTAGGAGCAAAGCTTAGGTCTGTAAATAATATTTACTGATTTAACCAAGGTTTTTGATACTGTCAGTCATTAGGGCTTCTGAAAAACCACAGCAAGATTTAGTTTCTTGTAGAAGTGCATTAATATTGTATGTCAATTTTATGACTTGCACAGGTTCTGTATAATGTATGATGCTCTCACTTTTTCCTAGTCACTAACTGAAAGCTGTTTCTCTGATTCTTTTTAGCATGCTGTTTTCAATGATGTGGTCAGGGACTTCAATGAGCACAAAAATGTCATCAAGGTCAGCTACCACATTGAAAAGACTATAAGCCAAGACTACATTGGAGGGAGATTTGGTAAATAACTTTTTAGTTTTTCATTCAATGTAGCCTCTGAGATGCAACAAAATATAGATTGATTTTCTCTTGCCTGTTCTAATTTTGGCTTAACAATCTTTACCAAAAAACACAGGTTCTCCACCAGTCATTACCACATCACCCGTACTTAGAATCATCATTTGTATGAAGTTGATTTATGCATTACCAGAGCTATCTCAGTGTTTGGAAAGATCTTCAGGAAAGAGATATTATATTACCTATTGAACTGAAAGTTTACAGAGCTATTGTGTTGTCCTTACTGTTGTATGGCTGTGAGGCTTGGACAGTATACCACCACCATGCCAGTAAACAGAATTTCTTCCACCTGGATTCTTTTCAGAAGATCCTGAAGCAGGCAGAGCCAAGATGGTGAAGAGGACACATGCTTCTTTCTGAACTTTTCCCTGGACCCTCCACTAATTACCAAAATCAGTCTCTGAATTAGTTCTAAATCAGCAGAATTTATGAATATTGGGAGTGCAGCAAGATAACAACAGAAGATAATTTTGAAGATCACTAGAAAAGGTCTGTTTTGGTTGGGCCCGAAGGGAGGCAAGGGACCAGATTCCAGCTCAAGCTGTGCAGACCTGGGGTGAGGGCAGTCTCTGCAGGGTGGTGCAGATTCTGTGTGGTGGAGAATCTACAGGGAGGACTTCATCATAGTGTTGGCTACTCTGCCCTGGGTTGCAAGCTAGTAGTTCAGCAGAAAAGTTATAAAAGTCAACATAAACACAAAAGGTAAAGCGTGAACCCCAAAATGTCAGAGTCTCACGGGACCTGGCCACATCCACCCAGAACTGGGAGTAAATCAGCAGGATCCTAGTGCAGCCATTGCCACTCTGCTGCTGCTTCACTAGTCCTGGTAGCAGAAGCTTGGAAAACCTTCCTTAGCCTAAAAGCAGATACCAACATTAAAAAAAAAAAAAAAAAAAAAAAAAAAAAAGATTAAAAAGGCAACTATTATAAGTTTCTATATTGAAAAAGAAGAACAGATTTCAACCCCTGAGAAGACTAAGTACAGAATGTCTCTGATGAAGCCCTAAAAGGTGATATAACCTGATCTCCATCACATAAAGCTCTCATAGAAGAAATTAAAAATGGTCTCAAAATAGAGCTAGAAGAAAAATAGGGAAAGGAAAGGAAAACTCTGCAAGGGGGTTTGGAAAATGCATACAAATTATTAAAAAATAGATTTGATGAAGTGGAAAAAGAAAACAACTCCCTGAAAAACAGAATTTGTAAAATGGAAAAGGTAAATAACTCCCAGGAAAACAGAATTTGTAAAATGGAAAAAGAAAATAACTCTTTAAAAAACATAATTTATTAAATGGAAAAAAATCCATAGAACAAAGCAACACATTTAAAAACTCAACTGGACAAATACAAAAACAAGTAAAAAAGAAAATGAAGAAAATAATTCACTAAAAGTCAGAAATAAACAAATAGAAATGAATGACTCTATGAGATATCAAGAATCACTCAAGCAGAAGCAAAAAAAAAAAAAAGAAAAGAAAAAAGAAAAGAAAAAGAAAAGAAAAGAAAAAAAAAAAAGAAAAAATAGAAAAAACGTAAAATACCTACTTGGGAAAACAACTGACCTGGAAAATAGATCTAGGAGGAACAATCTAAGGATTATTGGACACCCTGAAAGCCACAATGAAAAAAAGAGCTTAGACATTATTTTTCAGAAAATCATCAAAGAGAACTGCCTTGTTATACAATCAGAAAATAAAATAGCCATTGAAAGAATTCACTGAACACCTCCTGAAAGAGACCCCAAAATTAAAACTCCAAGGAATATCATGGCTAAATTTCAGAACTATTATACCAAGAAAAAATGTTATAAGCAGGCAGAAAAACAAAAACAAAATCAAAAACAATTCAAATATCAAGAAGCCACAATAAGGATCACCCAGGATTTAGCAGCTTCTACCTTAAAGGATCAAAGGGCCTGATATTCTGTAAGGCAAAGGAACATGGAATGCAGCCAAGAATAAACTACCCTGCTAAATTGAGCATTTTCTTCCAGGGAAGAAGATAGGCATTCAATGAAACAGGTAAATTCCATGTATTTCTTTTTTTAAATAGATTTTTATTAACAAAATATATGCATGGGTAATTTTTCATATGTTTCATATGAAACATATGTTTCAACTTTTCCCCTCCTTCCCTCCACCTCCTCCCCTGCAGGGCAGGTAGAAACATACATGTTAAATATGTTAAAGTATATGTTAAATACAATATATATGTATGTATATATATTGTATATATATATAGCTGTCTTGTTACACAAGAAAAAATAGATTTAGAAAGAAGGTAAAAATAACCTGGGAAGGAAAACAAAAATGCAAGTAAACAGTAACAGAAAGAGTGAAAATGCTATGTTGTGGTCCACACTCATTTCCCAGTGTTCTTTTGCTGAGTGTAGCTGGTTCTGTTTGACACTGATCAACTGGAACTGATTTGGATCCTCTCATTGTTGAAGATAGCCACTTTCAACAAAATTGTTCCTCATACAGTATTGTTATTGAAGTATATAATGATCTCCTGGTTCTTATTTCACTTAGCATCAGTTCATCTAAGTCTCTCCAAGCCTCTCTGTATTCATGCTGCTGGTTATTTCTTATGGAACAATAATATTCCATAATATTCATATACCATAATTTATTCAGCCATTTTCCAATTGATGGGCATTCATTCAATTTCCCATTTCTAGCCACTACAAAAAGGGCTGCACAAACATTTTTGCATATGTGGATCCCTTTCCCTTCTTTAAGATCTTTTTAGGATATGAGCCTAGTAGTAACACTGCTGGATCAAAGGGTATGCACAGTTTGACAACTTTTTGAGTATAGCTCCAAATTGCTTTCCAGAATGGTTGGATCCATTGGTTGGATCTGTTATCAACTCCACCAACAATGCATTAGGGTCCCAGTTTCCCCACATCCCCTGCAACATTCATAATGATCTTTTCTTTTCATCTTAGCCCATCTGAGAAGGGAGCAGTGGAATCTCAGAGTTGTCTTAATTTGCATTTATCTGATCAATAATGATTTGGAACACCTTTTCATATGAATTCCAAGTATTTCTGATGAAAAGACCAGAGTTAAATAAAAAAATTTGACTTCCAAATATAGGATTCAAGAGAAGCATAAAAAGGTAAAAAGAACTGTTGAGAACTGTATTTCTGTTATGGGTATACATGGAGAGTGCATGAGTAATTTGATTTTACTGTTATAAAAAAAGGAACTAGAGGTAGAAAGGGGATTATACTAGAAAAAGGGAAATGTGGAGGCAAAAAAAGAGAAATTACATCTCACAAAGACACAAAGAAAACCTATTGCATTTGAGGGAAAGAAGAGAGGGGGATGAACATTGTGTTAATCTTACTCAATTCAGATTTGACTCAAAGAGAAAATATTAGATATATTTGGAGAAATTTCTCTCTCCTTATTGAAAAGTGGGAGGGGAAAAATGAAAAGGGGAGAGGTAGGTTAAATAGAAAAGTATAAGAAAGGGACAAGAATTCTAAAGAAGGAGATATTCTAAAGGGGGAGTGCAACTTGAGACAAGTGGTGAGCATAAGCTAAATACTGGGAAGGAGGGAAAGGGAAAAAGGAAAGGGAAAAGTATAATCTGGGGATAATAAGATGGCAAGAAATACAGAATTAGTAGTTTTTACTACAAATGTAAATGGGGGAAACTTTCCCATAAAGCAGAAGCAGATAGCAGACTGCATTAAAAGACAGAATCCCACCATATGTTGTTTACAAGAAACACATTTAAAGCAGAGTGATACATACAAAGTAAAGGTAAAAAGCTGGAGCAGAATCTATCATGCTTCAGGTAAAATAAGAAAAAAAGCAGGGATATCCATCCTGATCTCAGATCAAGCAAAAACAAAAATTGATCTAATTAAAAGAGAAAAGGAAGGAAACTATATATTGCTAAAGGGTACCATAGATAATAAAGCAATATCAATACTAAATATATACATATATATACCAAGTGGTACAGTATGGAAATTTCTGAAGAAGTTAAGAGAGATGCAAGAAGAAGTTGAAAACTATAATTATGGCAAATCTAAAAATTTGCTCTCTCAGAACTAGATAAATCAAACCACAATATAAATAAGAAAGACTATAAAGAGGTAAAAGAAAAAAGAGGTAAAGAATGGACACAGAAAAGAGTACACTTCCTTCTCGGTAGTTCATGGAATCAACAAAAAATTGATCATATATTAGGACATAAAAATCTCAAAATCAAATGCAGAAAGGCAGAAATAGTAAATGCATTCTTTTCAGATCATAATGCAACAAACACTCAATAAAAAGCCAGGGAAAATAGACCAAAATTAATTGGAAGCTAAATAATCTTATCCTAAAGAATGAATGGATGAAACAGCAAATCACAGACACAATCAATAATTCCATCCAAGAGAATGAAAATAATGAGACAACATACTATAATTTATGGGATGCAACCAAAGCAGTAATAAGGGGACATTTTATATCTCTAGAAGTTTTCCTTGCATAAAATAGAGAAAGAGAATGTCAGTGAATTGGGCTTGCAATTAAAAAAGCTAGAAAAAGTAAATTAAAACCCCCCCAATCCAATATGAAACTTGAAATTCTAAAAATAAAAGGAGAGATTAATAAAATTGAAACTAAAATACTATTGAATTAATAAATAAAACTCAGTGTTCGTTTTATAAAAATCCAACAAAATAGATAAACCTTTAGTAAAATTGATTAGAAAAAGGAAAGAGGAAAATCACATTTTTAGTTTTAATAATGAAAAGGGAGAACTTTCCACCAGTGAAGAGGAAATTAGAGATACAATTAGGAGTTACTTTGCCCAAATTTATGCTAATAAATTTGATAACCTAAGTGGAATGGAGGAATACCTACAAAATATAGACTACACAGATTAACAGAAGAGGAAATAAATTACTTAAATAGTCCTATTTCAGAAAAAGAAATAGAACAAGCTTTAATCAACTCCCTAAGAAAATATCCCCAGAACCAGATGAGTTTATATGTGAATTCTACCAAACATTTAAAGGACAATTAACTCCAATACTCTATAAAACCTATTTGAAAGAATAGGGAATGAAACACTCCTACCAAATTCCTTTTATGACCCAGACATGGTACTGATACCTAAACCAGGTAACACGAGAACAGAGAGAAAGAAAATTATAGTCCTATCTCCCTAATGAATATTGATGCAAAAATTCTAAATAAAATATTAGCAAAGAGATTACAGAAAATCATGCCCCCAGATAATACACCATGATCAAGTAGGATTTATACTAGGAATGCAGGGCTAGTTCAATATCAGGAAAACTATTAGCATAATTGACTATATCAATAACCAAATTGACAAAAAACATATGATTATCTCAATGGGATGCATTGAAAAAGTATTTGAAAAAATCCAACACCCATTTCTACTAAAACACTAGAGAGTATAGGAATAAATGGACTCTTCCTTAAAGTAGTAAGTAGTATCTATTTAAAACCATCATATGTAATGGGGATAAACTGGAACCATTCCTATAAGATCATGAGTGAAATAAGGCTTCCCGCTATTCCCATTACTATTCAATATAGTATTAGGAACACTAGCTTTGGCAATAAGAGATTAAGAAGATATTAAAGGAAGTAGAGTAGGTAAAGATGAAACTAAATTATCATTCTTTGCCGATCATATTATGGTATACTTAATAAACCCCAGAGAATCAACTAAAAAGCTATTAGAAATAATCCACAACTTTAGCATAGTTGCAGGATACAAAATAAATCTATATAAATCATTAGCATTTTTATATATCACTAACAAATCCAACAGCAAGAGATACAAAGAGAAATTCCATTTAAAATAACCATTGATGGGATAAAATTTTTGAGAAACTGTCTGCCAAGGGAAAATCAGGAACTATATGAGCAAAACTACAAAACACTTTCCACACAAATAAAATCAGATCTAAACAATTGGAAAAATATCAAATGCTCTTGGAGAGGTCAAGAAAGTATAATAAAGGTGACAATACTACCTAAATTTATCTATTTATTTGGTGCTATACCAATCAAACTCCCAAGAAACTATTTTACTACTCCAGAAAAAATAACAACAAAATTCATCTTGAAGAACAAAAGGTCAAGAATTTCAAGAGAATTAATGAAAAAAAAAAGTCAAATGAAGGTGGCCTTGCTGTACAAGATCTAACACTATATTATAAAGCAGCAGCCATCAAAACCATTGGGTACTAGATAAGAAATAGATTAGTTGATAAGCGGAATAGGTTAGATTCACAGGACAAAAGACTCACTATAGTAATCTAGTGTTTGACAAACTCAAAGACCCCAACTTTTAGAATAAGATTTCAGTATTTGACAAAAACTGCTGGGAAAACGAGAAACTAATATGGCAGAAACTAGGCATTGACCCATACTTAATACCTTATACCAAGATAAGGTGAAAATAGGTTCATGTTGTAGACATAAAGAATAATATTATAAATATATTAGAAGAACTTAGAATAGTTTACATCTCAGACCTGTGGAGGAGGAAGGACTTTGTGACCGTTGAAGAAGTAGAGATCATTATTGATTACAAAATAGATAATTTTTATTTTAGTAAGTTTTTAAAAGTATTAAAAAAAACAGGGGCAGCTAGGTGGCACAGTGGATAGAGCACCAGCCTTGAATTCAGGAAGAACTGAGTTCAAATCTGGCCTCAGACATTAACACTTCCTAGCTGTGTGACCCTGGGCAAGTCACTTAACCCCAGCTTCAGGAAAAAAAAAAATGAACAAAAGTATTAAAAAAACAAAACTAATACAGGCAAGAATAGAAGGAAATCAATAAACTAGGGAAACATTTGTACATTCAATGGTTCTGAAAAAGGCCTTATTTCTAAAATATGTAGAGAATTGACTCAAATTTTAAGAAATTAAGCCATTCTCCAATTGATAAAGAATCAAAGGATATGATCAGACAATTTTCAGATGAAATTGAAACTATTTCTAGTCATATGAAAAAGTACTCCAAATGAGTATTTTTTTTTTTTTTTTTGTTTTTTTGTTTTTTTGTTTTGAGGCTGGGGTTAAGTGACTTGCCCAGGGTCACACAGCTAGGAAGTGTTAAGTATCTGAGACCAGATTTGAACTCGGGTCCTCCTGAATTCAAGGCTGATGCTCTA
This sequence comes from Sminthopsis crassicaudata, assembly GCF_048593235.1. NCBI lineage: Eukaryota > Metazoa > Chordata > Mammalia > Dasyuromorphia > Dasyuridae > Sminthopsis > Sminthopsis crassicaudata. The sequence goes on from NC_133620.1 coordinate 176,928,212, forward strand.
TCCACTGCGCCACCTAGCTGCCCCCTCCAAATGAGTATTGATCAGAAAAATGCAAATTTAGACAACTCTGAGATACCACCTGTCAGATTGGCTAAGATGACAGGAAAAGATAAAGATGAATGTTAAAGGGTATGTGGGAAAACTGGGACACTGATACATTGTTGGTGGAATTGTGAACGAATCTCACCATTCTGGAAAGCAATTTGGAACTATGCTCAAAAAGTTATCAAACTGTGCATACCCTTTGATCCAGCAGTGCTACTACTGGGCTTAAAAAGAGATCTTAAAAGAAGGGAAAGGGACCCATACATGTTTGTGGTAGCCTTTTTTTTTTTTTTTTTTTTTTTTTTTTTTTTTTTGTAGTGGTTAGAAACTGTCAATTGGAGAATGGCTGAATAAATTATGGTATATGAATGTTATAGAATATTATTGCTCTATAAGAAATGACAAACAGGATGATTTCAGAGAGGCCTGGAGAGACTTATATGAATTGATACTAAGTGAAATGAGAAGAACCGGGAGATCATTATACACAGCAACAAAAATATACGAAGATCAATTCTGATTGACATGGTTATCTTCAACAATGAATTGAGTCAGACCAGTTCCAATTGTTCAGTAATGAAGAGAGTCATCCACACCCAAGGAGAGGACTGTGGGAACTGAGTGTAGATCACAACATAATATTTTCACTCTTTCTGTTGTTTTTTGGCTTGCATTTTTGCTTTCCTTCTCAGGATCCAATTTTTTGTTTTTGTGCAGCAAGATAACTGTCTGGATGGATATGTATACATTTATTGGATTTAACATATATTGGAATACCTGTCATCTAGGGGAGAGGGTGAAGTGAAGGAGGGGAAAATTTGGAACAAAAGGTTTTGCAAGGATCAGTATTGAAAAATTACCTATGCATATGTTTTGTAAATAAAAAGCTATAATAATAATAATAATAATAATAATAATAATAATAATAATAATAATAATAATAAAAAAGATCCAGAAGTTCACTTGGCAAGACCCTAAGGTCATTTCTTGAGTTTAACTGACAAATCTTCAAGCTCTAGTGAAGAAAGAGCCACTCTAAGGGGCTGGCTCCATTGTTTGGATGTCAAAAATACATTTGCTTAAAAGACTATTTCATGGAGATTCAACACAATGCAAGAACTTACAGAGAAGTCTAAGTGAGAGTGTCATAAAGACATTCCCAAGGTGTCTCTGAAGAACTTTGCAATTGATTGTGAGATTTCAGAGATACTGGCACAATACAATTCAGCATGGCATGCTTGCATCAAAGAAGGTGATGTGCTCCATGAGCAAAGCTTAATTACAGTAGCTTTTTAAAAAAGAAAACATAAGATGTACACTTTTAGAAACCTATTTCAAATATTCATATGGACTATTTCCTCAGCCTGTGATAGAGCCTTCAAAACTTTCATTGGTCTGAGCAGTCACAGCAGGATATATTATACCTTGACCCATATAATGATATAATTTTGGAACTCTTTTGAGTGTAAAGAGCATTAACCAAGATATCATTAAAGAATTTTTGCTATGAATCCCTGAAGACTGTTGTTAAAAAACCACTATAAGAATAATAAACTACTAAATGTGAGTACTTTTTTGTAGAAGAAATTGATGCTTAAGGAAAATTAGATAAGTTCCAATTAGACAAGTCCTATATAAACATCTGACTCTTTTTAAGGCTCATTTTGGACCTATTATAAAATTTTTGGCAAATAGTCCAAAAAATGGAAACATTGGGACTTAAAGGCTATAAAATGCTGCCAGGTAGCTTTATTATTTTCAAAATGGTGATGTTCATTGCATAAGTATGGCTAAATATTGCTTTGGAGTATTTGACTTTTTTGTACAGTGGCTGAGTTACAAATTCAATTATATTCTTCTCAGTGATATAGAAATAGTGAAGAACTATTTTTGACAGAATTGAAAATGCTTAGGAAATCTATCAATATTTACTACCTGGGTGGCCTTGAACAAATTACTGCGTTTCAGATTTCTCATCTGTAACATAAAGGAGCTGAACAAGATGACCTCAGACTTATCTTCCAGATCTAAATCTATTCCCCAATGAAAGTTTTTGCCTCAAGTGGATACATATTGTTAAATTTTTGTTGTAAATTGCTATTACCTTTCTTCCTGAGTGATTTATTTAAGAACTCTTTAATATATTGGCCCTTTAATGAGATAATAACTTTTCTAATTACCCAAACTCAATAATTAGAGTGTCCCAAGAGGTTTAAAAATAAACAAAATTAGTTGGGAATTGAAGTCAGAGAACCTTTGATTCAGATAAATGTTTGTTTGTGGTAGGAATATTTAAATTATTCTTGTGGTAGTGGAGAAGGAAAGTCAGATAATTTTGTTTCTGCAAATAGATTGACATTTCAGTGAGAATTTCCTCATGATTTTTCCAAGTTAGGCCCATAAAGTTGGGAAAATTAAATGAATCACAAAGAGTAATAGTTTCCTGGCATTTAAAAAAAAAACAGGTACACCCATACATATCTGGTGGAAATGGAAGTTGATAAAGTTTTGAGAACAATTTAGTAATATACCACAAACATTAAAATATAATCATAGCAATTGACTTGACAATTTGTATATTGTAAATTTACTCCAAGATTCTGTTATAAATAAAAATACCTATCTACCTAAAGATCTTTATAACAGCATTATCTGTAATTTTAAATAATTCAACATAGTCTACATGTGAAGTAAAGAAAGCAGAGTCAATAATAGTACATATGTATATGTGTATGTGAGAGAGAGAAGGGAGAGAGGAAATAGGGAAGAAAGAGGAAGAGAGACAGAGACAGAGAGAAAATGAAACAAAGAGAGAGACACAGAGAGATAGAGAAATAGAGAGACAGAAAGACACACAAAGAGAAAGAGACTGAGAGAAATAAAGAAAAGAGAAAGAGAGAAAGAGAAAGAGAAAGAAAGAGAGAAAGAGAAAGAAAGAGAGAGAGAGAGAGAAAGAGAGAGAGAGAGACAGAGAGAGAGACAGAGAGACAGAGAGAGAGACAGAGACAGAGACAGAGAGAGAATGAGAATAACAGAGAATCGGTGTTTATGCAAATACAGGAAGAAAAACAGAGGACAAAGACACATTTCCAGCTTCCTATTCTCTAAGAGGACTTATTGGTGACTAAGAGTAGTTAACAATACCAGAGAAAAGACATTCCTGAGATCAGAATGGATAAGATTGTGGTATAAGGAGAAAAGCAAAAGATTTACCAGAATGTTGTGTGAAATTAAACTAAAACATTTATGAGTAAAAACATACCCAAGCATTCCTTCTCCTTTTATTCTGCCAGGTCTACATTCCTGTGAGTCTGAACAGAAATAGCTAATAACTTATAATATACATTGTCTATATTAAATTATTTAAAAGATATAAGTAATTTTAATGTATTTTCTACTGTTTTTTTCAAAGCATATAAAATTATTTAATAAAATAGAAAACAGAAAATAACACTTCTCAAAATTATTTTTCATAAGGTTTGAAGTGAAATGAAGTTTCCCATATATTATTCCAATTTTATGTATTCTCAAATTTCATGTGATAAAAATAGTCATAATATTTCAGTCAAAAATCAACAAAATTATGAAAGTTATCAATTTCCCTTTTTAATATCTACAAAGAATTATAATGGGATGCAATTTCCATTGCAGCAAACAAATATTTTCATAACCAAATTAGGCTGTTTTAATATAAATCATAATCATTTCAATAGTTTGATAAAGGTTAATAGAAACACTAAAGTTGCTTGCTTTGCATAATCTACCAGCTGTCATTTTGAATTATAAACTAATCTCTATAATTGTCTCTGCCTTTATCTGCAAGAGCCAATAATTTTCAATATTTCACTCTTTCAATATTTTCTAACATTAACTATTTCTATGTATAAACTTTATTAAAATTTTATTTCTTTTATTTCACATTCTTGTATAATCTCTTTTAATTAGGTGAGACTAGAAGTAATGTAAGTAATACTAGACTTCTAATTATTGAAGCCAATTTGAAAAAAAACAAACTGAATTTCAAACTTTCCCCAAAGTATCACATTTTAAACAAGCATTTGAAAATCATGAGATTTTTAAATTCCCCCAAATAATGCTCCTTATAAAGGAATGTGTGTATATGTATATTTTTGTGCACATATATTTAATGTTAGAACATGCATCATTTAGTAGAGATTCAGTAAGCATATGAAATGCATCAGTTTTGATCTTTTTGTAGTATACAGATCTACCATGTATCTAGCTAGGGCATTAAAGTAGGAAGAAGGATTATTGTTATTGCTGTGAATATTTGACTAACTAAATGCTTATTGTCTTTGATCAAAGATGTTTTATGAATGGAGAAAAGTATTGGTCTAAATGAGGCTATCAATACTGTGAAAGATATTCTGTTCTGTTTATATCTTGGAAAACATTCTTTTTCATTGCTATTTTGTATACTTGAAAATGGGATGACTCCCTGAAAAGGCAACATATGTGTTTGTGTACATCTATATTAATACATATTTCTGTGTACAACAACATTTATGTGTGGGAGCAGCAGGCTTTCAAGAAGTTTATATCCTACTGGAGAGGAAGGATACAACATTCACACAGAGAATGATAAAATCAAAAAAGAAATCATAGCTTTCTATATTCATTTAAAAGGACAGAGAGATGATGAAAAGGCAGAATAAAGAAAAATTACTTTGGTAAATGTATAAGAAATGAAGGAAGAGAAGGAATCTAGATGGCAAAGATGAAGAGGTGAGAGAATTCTGGGAAGATGGCAGAATAAGTTGGTAAATTTCAAGCTCTCTGGATTCCCCCCACAAATAGAACAAATTTGTAGCTCAGAACAAACATAGATTGGTGAAAAAATAAAGAAAACTTGGGGCAGAACAGGGGTCCTCTATATACAACCAGAGATATTGGTTGAAGAAAAATCCTGGACCTGGGATTAACCATGTGAAATGCAAACACTTAAGGGCTAGCTTCACAGAAACATCAAGTGGGTAGTCCTAGGGCTAGCAGAGTGTGGTGGAGCCTCAGCAGAAATCACAGAAACTTTCCCCTCCCAGATAGCATGTGGAATGGGGTTCTGAAACCAGGAAGGCTGAGTGACCTCAGCTGATTATGAATACCAGGCCTAGCTGTGCTACTGATATACTCTAGACAAGAAGAAAACAACACACTCAATTAGTTCAGAGGCAGTAGGTCAGGAATGCTTCTGACTACCATCACTTGCTGGAAGATAGATCTTGGTTTGGGATTCTAGGCCAAAGGAGAGAACTCAAGTGAAGCTAGAAGCACTACCCCACCCCCCATGATTAGAAGTGTTTACAATAATAACTCTTATTTAAGAAAAAAAATGAACCAGCAAAAAAACAAAGAATTCCACCATAGAAACTTACTATGTAAACAAGAAGACAGGGTTCATCTTCAAAGGAGGACCCTGAAGTAAAAAATCTTCTACCCCAAAGAGTAACATGAAATACCTCCTTACCCAGAAAGCATTTATGGAAGAACTCAAAAAATAATTTAAAAAATCAAAAAGATACATTGAGGAAAAACTAAAAAAAAAAAATAAAAAATAAAACCCATTCAAGAAAAATAAGACTGTGAAAAAAAGTTAACCAATTAGAAAAGGAGAAAGTGTCTCAAAGATGGAAATAACACTTTGAAAATTAAAATTGGGCAAGAGGAAGCCAAGGCTATGAGAGACTAACAAGCAACAAAATAGATTCTAAAGAATAAAAAAATGGAACAGAATGTGAAATATCATATAAGAAAAATGACGGATCTGGAGAAGAGTTCAAGAAAAGAAAATATAAGAATAATTGGACTGCCTGAAAATTGTGACCAAAAAAAAAAGAATCTTGACATAACAGTGCAAGAAATAATCGGAGAAAACTGGAATGATAGAACATGAGGGAAAAGCAGAAAAAGAAAAAAATATACCATAACAACCTCAATAGGATTCTTTCTGGAAAACACATGTGAATATTATTGCCAAATTTTGAAATCCCCAAACTAAAGAGAAAATTTTGCAAGAAATAAGAGAAAAATCAATTCAAATATGCTGGAGCTACATTGAAAATTGTACAGGATTTAGCAGCCACAATAAAAGGCCTTAAGTCCTGGAATTATACCTATTGACAATCAACAAAACTAGGCCTGTGACCAAGAAGATCGTATCCAGAAAAATTATCTATTATCAAATGAGAAAAATTGGACATTTAAAGAACTTGCAGATTTTCAGGACTTTCTATCAACCAAACAGAAACTTAATAGAAAATTTACATATAAGAGCAAATATCAAAGACCACTTTCCAGGAATTCAACATGGGCAAAGTGGTTATGTGTGTTTTTTTTAAAACATGAGAAATATATAGCATATGTTTAAATTTATCATCAATAATAAGGTAGCTTAAAAGAAAGATTGGGGCAGAGGTAAGGTTAAAATAGGAATTATGTTATACAAATCAGGAAGAATCGAGAGAGATATTAGAGGGAAGAAGAGGGCTCATAGTTCTGGTAAACTTACTCACATTGGGAATGGGTTAAATAGATAGTGTTACACATGTACCATTAAGGGTATAGCACTCTCTGAAATCTAAAAAGAAATGGGGGTGGGGGAAGAGGTGCAAAATTAGAGCAGAGTCAGAAGGAAGAGGAAAAAATATGTGTGGCAATCTCTGTGTATGTATATATCTACATACATCTGCATAAAAATATTCTTTCTTCAATATAACCTGCTTGGGGGTGGAGCAATGAAAGCAAAATAGTCATGCAGCATAGAAATATTTATCTTGAACTGGTAATTTTTTTTCTTGTTTGACCCCTCCCTGATATTCTGTTATGCACATGGCAATGTTCTCTTTTGATTTGTACACTTTTTCTATTTTTCTATTTTCTTATTCTGTTTTTTTAATAAAATAAAATTTTAAAAATAAAAAAAAAATGAAGAGGCAGTACCTTCTAAGCTAATAGTGAAAAAGATAATCTGTGCCAATTAATGGAAGTGAGAGAAGTTATCTTAAAAATCTGATTGAATTTGCCTAGAATGTAGAAGGCAAGGAAAAGAATAATGCAACTAGAACTAGATTGTGGAGGGTTGTCTAAAAAGTAAATTTTTTAGACAACCTTCCACAATCTAGTTCTAGATTAGCAATAATGAAGCACTAATGGTTTATTTAGTATCAGAATGATGTGATCAGTCCTGTGGCACAGAAAAGTTATTCTGACAGATGTGTAAAATATGGTTTTCCAGCAGAGGAATTAGATTTTGAGAAGGAAAATAGGTAAGTATTGAAATATTTACATCCAAAAGAATTAGAAATTTTTAAATACTTATTTTTAATTCTTTTTTTTTTAATTTTGAGTTCCAAATTCTCTCTCTCCATTCTCACCCTACCCTTTGAGAAGGCAATTAATATATCAGTTATATATGTGAAATAATGAAAACTTATTTCCATTTTAGCTCATCAGTCAAAATAGCAAGAAAAAAGTAAAAGTTGTATTTCAATTTACACTCAAGTGTTCATTGATTCTCTAGAGGTTTGCCAATTCTTTCTCTCTTTAGTCATGAGTTCTTTGGAATTTTCTTGGATCATTTTATTGATCAGAGTAACTAAATGTTTCACAGCTGATCATCTTTAAAATATTTCTGTTACTGAATTCAATAATCTCATTGTTCCATTTTTTTCACTTTTCATCAGATTGTGTAAATTTTCCCAGTTTTTTGGGAAGCATTTTTGCTCATCATTTTTATAGCACAATGGTGTTCCATCTCAATCATATACCACAACTTATTCAACTATTCCCTTATTGATGGGCATCTCCTTAATTTATAATTCTTTAGTATTATGATATTTTTGTAAATGTAAGTTCTTTTTCTTTAATCTCTCTGGGAGACATAGTATGGCTATACTTTAAGTATAGTTTTAAATTGTTCTCCATAACTTTATTAGTGAAACTATTTTCCCTCATTCTTTCTGACATTTGTCATTTTTGTTAAGTATTAAGTGGTGCTTCAGGGTTATTTTAACTTTCATTTCTCCAGTTCATAATGATTTAGAGCAATTTTTCATATAACTATATGTAGTTTTGATTTTTTTTTGAAAATTGCTTGTTCAAATAATTTGATAATTTATCAATTAGGGTATAAGTTATTTTTATAAATTTGACTCAACTTTCTACATATTAGAGGAAAGAGGCCTTTTTAAGAGAATTTTTCTGAAGTTATTTTTGATAATACTTCTTTGCCTAGGATATTATTTTACCAAAATGTAGTTTCTACGATTATTTATTTTAATTACTTCTATTTCTGCTTTGTTTTGTCTGAGATCCTGGTTGAGTTTCATATATATATATATATATATATATATATATATATATGTGTGTGTGTGTGTGTGTGTGTGTGTGTGTGTGTGTGCATATATAAGCATGTTTATATGTATATATATATATATATATATATATATATATATATATATATACATGTATGCATATTCTTCCTCTTTGAACCAATTCCAATAAGAGTAACGTTCAAATATTGTTTACTTCCCCATTTCCCAAAATTGTAAAAGGTCTTTCATTCACAAGTCTCCTTTTATATGAGATATGTCCTATTATACCTCTCCTTTCTTCATTCTCCCAATGAATTCTTCTTTCTTACTGTTTCAATTTTTTGAGTATATCCCAACAACATCAGCTCACTAATGTACCCTGCCTGTATATTCTGTTTTGAATTTCTTTACGAATAATAATATTTTTGTATTATAGTATTATCTTTCCACATAGGAACATGTAGAGTTTAACTTTATTCAGTCTTATGATTTTTCTTTCATATTTACTTTTTTATGCTTTTCTTAATTCTTATATTTGGATATCAGATTTTCTATTAGTTATGATCTTTCCAAAAGGAATTACTCCTGAAGGATTAAATTTACTTTTGCTGAGTTGGGTATTCTTGGTTAAAATCCTATATCCACTGCCTTTAAGATGATCATTTTCTAAATCTTCTGTTCCTTTAATATGGAAGCTGCTAGCTCTTGTGGGAGCATGACTATAGCTCCACAAGTTGTGAATTGTCTCTTTCTGAATGAAAACAATATTTTCTAATTTGGAATTTGGCTACAATATTGCTTGGCATTTTTATTTTATGTTCTCTTTTAGTCTATGACCAGTGGATTTTTTCAATTTCTATTTTATCCACTGGATCTAGACATCATCAGTTTCCTTTGGTTATTTCTTGAAAGATCATGTTAGGCTCTCTTTTTGATCATGGATTTCAGGTACTGTAATAATTTTTAAATTATCTCTTTTCAATCTATTTTCCAGATCATTACTTTTTCTAATGAGATATTTAACGCATTCTCCTATTTTAAAAAAATTTATTTTGACTTTGTTTCCTTATTTCTTGATAACATTAGAAAATATAGATTGTATCAGGGCTGGTGCTCTATCAACTACACCATCAAGTTGCCCCAAAAGACTCAGTTCTCAAGAATAATAGATATCTCTTTCTCCTCTAGGGATGTAAACAATTTAACTTTTAAATAATATAAAATTTTCCCCATTTACCTTTCTATGCTTTTCTTGAGTCCTGTGTTTATAGATTTATAGATTAAATATTCCGTTTAGTTCTGTTTTTTTTTGTTTTTGTTTTTGTTTTTTTTTTTAATAAAAATGATTGAATGCCTCTTACATTGAAGATTTCATTGAAACCTTCCTTGAAAGATGATGCTGAGTCTTACTAGTTAATTCTTGTTTGTAAAACCAGGTGTTTTGTCTTTTGGAATATGGTTTTCCAGGCTCTTTGATCTTTTACTGTAGAAGCTTTCAGATGCTGGGTAATACTGACTGTTGCTCCTTGATATTTGATTCATTTTTTTCTGGAAGCTTACAGTCCTTTTTGATTAAGATTGTGGCTCTGGAGTTTCACACAATGTTTCTTGGGGTTTTCCTTGTGGGATCTCTTTCCACAGGTGATCGATGGATTCTTTCAATGAGTGTTTCTCTGTTTGTTTCTAGAATATCTGGGTAGTTTTCCTTAATTGATCTCTTGTAGAATGCTATTCAGGCTCTTTTTTTTTTTTTTTTTTTTTTTTTTTTTTTGGTCATGGCCTACAAGTAGACCAATAATTTTAAAATTGTCTCTTCTGGATCTATTTTTCAAGTTGTCTGTTATTCCAATGAAATATTTCACATTGCTTTCATTTTTTCACTCTTCAATTTGTTTGATTTATTCTTACTTTCTCTAAAATCATTAACTTCCATTTGCCCCATTCTAGTTTTTAGTGTGTGATTTTCTTTTAGCTTTTGTATCTATTTTCTTTTTTTGGTTAATTCTACTTTTGAAGGTGCTTTTCTTTTCAGTGGATTTTTTCTTGTCTTTGACTAATTGTATTTTTTAAGGAGTTGTTTTCTTCAGCTAATTTTTTTTCTTCTTTTTCTAAGGAAGCTGTTAACTCTCTCATGCATTTCTCTCATTTCTTTTCTCATTTCCCCCTTTGACTTCACTTATTTTCCTTTTAAAGGTTTTTATGAGCACTTCCAAGAAACCTCTTTTTGCTTGAGACTAGTTCATATTGCTCTTTGAGAGTTCTTCTGAGGCCATCTTGTCCTCATCTGAGTAGGTATTTTGGTCTTCCTTGTCACTATAGTAGCTTTCTTTGATTTAAAAAAAAAAAAAAAAAAAAAAAAAAATTCTGTTTCTTGCTTATTTTATTTCCCTTTTTTTTTTTTTTTTTTTTTTTTTTTTTTTTTGTATTTTCTCTTTTGTGACTTTTATGGTAGATGTCTGTTCCTGGGGTATAGATGTACCAAATTTCCTGTGCAGCTCCTGAGCCTTGGCTTTGAGCAGAGAAGCCCCTTCTGTTTGCAGGGGGTAGCTTAGTCTGCTCTCCACTCTTTTCAGGAAACAGCCTGGTTTCCCAGAGTTTGCCTTCTGAACTGGGACTGAAGCCTGCCCCACTGATCTGCTCCTCTATTAAGCCAGAACTGAAGGTCTTAGATGTTGATTTGCTGTGATTAAGACCTTCTGGCTTTTCCAGAGTCTGTCTGAGCTGGCCTCAGTGAGATTGACCTTTCTTGAAGTTTTCCCAGTTTGAGTTGGAAAGTCATTTCATTATTTCATTCCATCAGATTCTTTTCATAGTCTTGGTTTCATGTGGTTTTCAAGAGAAAATTGTAATTCTTTTTTCTGTTTGTTTGTTTGTTTTACTTTTGGTTAGGCAATTGAAGTTAAGATACTTATTCAAGATCATACAACTAAGTGTCAAGTGTCTGAGGCCAGATTTCAATTCAGGAACCCCTGACTTCAGGGCTGTGCCCCCTTCACTGCACAGCACCTAGCTGTTCTAACACTTGTACTTTTTAAGGAATTCTTCAGTAAATTTTTGTACTTTTTTCATTTGCCCTATTTTGTTTTTTAAGAAGTTCTTTTCTTGCTCTTTTAGTGGATTTTTGTCTCTCTTTAACCTTTAGGTCAATTTGGTGCTTCTGTTTGCCTTGAAATTCTGCTTGCCTAGGAAAATACTGAATTGACCAATAACAATTGACCAGAACCCTTGCTTCCTACTGACCCTCCCAGAAATTGACAAAGTCAGTTTTGGAGATGTGGAAAAGTAGGAACACAAGTCCATTTGTAGGGCTATGAAGTTGTTTTGGATATCAATTTTGGACTTGGGAGAAAATTAACTAAGTTGTTCTTATGCTTTATTTCAGTGATTACATTATTTGGCCTATTTCATATGGCAGTCAAGCTTAAATAAAGTATATCAAATGTATATCAATGTGTAGCAGAAGTATATCAAAATGCACCAAAATATTTATAACCATTTACTTTGCTATAGTAAGGAACTGGAAACAAAATAGGTACCAATTTAAAAGGGAATGATTTAAAAAAAAAAAAAAAATCTATGACATTTGAATGTAATATTATATAACTATATTATAAGAAATGTTTGTGTAATATGAGATGGTCACTATCAGACTTTTTGCTTGATTTGCATTATCACAAATAGGGATTCATGAAGTAACTGCCATATAAATATGAAAGGCATTTTATCTATTTGTTTATTTATGTATCTACTTATTTTTGATGAGTGTTAAGGGAGAAAGCCAGGGCATTGATTATAAAAAATAATTTCTAGAACTTTTTTCTTATAGGCCAGAACTCTGAACTTGAAACCAAGGATTCTTACAAGGGACTAAGTGGAATTGATGAGACAATGGTTATCTAGTTTAGAGTGGTTCAGTATGATTGATTTAATCTGAAACTGAATTACGCATATCTTTATTTTTTTCCTCTGCAATTGTACTGTTGTTATGTTGACCTTTACCATTACCATCTATTTGTTCATCCCTAATATCATTATTGAGAAACATGAACCAGAGAACCACTTTTCTTAGTAAATTAGAATTACGACAGATTCTCTTCCTCCCCCCCCAAAAAAAAAAAAACCTTGTTCTTTTGACATTTTTTTGAAAAAAATCCACCCAACACTTAATGAAGCCCACTGCCTGGGGGGATATAAGATACTTGAAAACAACAGATGAGGATGTCATTTATCTCCATCTTTAAGATAAAGTAGATTATCTTATCAAAGATAATTAAGATGGTAGACCAAAAAGGAAGAGGTAAATTTTCAGAATTATTTTATTCCTCTAAAGGAGTATTTGGATATTTGCTTTTAAGATACAGAAGTGAGGAGGTAAAGGACTCCAGAAATGTGAAGAACAAAATAAGCCACTATGTCTGGAGAAGGGTATGTAGCCAGAAATGTTATATAAGAACACTGGATGAATGGGAAAGAGTAAGATTATTAAGATCTTTACATGGCAGGAAATTTCATAATACTTTATTTGCCTCCCAATGATTACACAGAGTCACTGGAGTTTGAGCATAAGAGTAAAAATATCTTTCCTTTAGAAAATTTACTTTTATTACAAGTGGAGGATAAATAAAAATCGGGCAATATCTTGAGTCATAAAGTCGAATTAGGAAATTATTGTAAGACTAGCTTGAATTAGAATTATAGCTGTGTGATGAGAGACAAGGACAAAAATTTGAAAAAAAATTGTGGGGGCAAAATGACATTTTTTTTTTTTTTTATTGTAAAGGAAGAGCACAAGAGAATAGTGAGAGTGGAAATCTGGGTACTTGTAAGAATGATTTGGTCCTCTTTGAGAGTAAAGTACAAATAAGGTTGCCCTAAAAAGAAATGGGAGAGATAGGTTAAAGGATTCATTTTAGTGGAAAAGATAATGAAATCTGTTTTAGATATGTTGATTTTGAGATGTCTATGGAGCTTCCAGTTAAAAATATTTAATAAGTCATTGGTGATGAATGACTAGAACTCAGGAGAAAGGCTACAATAAGATATATAGATTTGGGAGTCATGTTCATAGAAATAATAACTAAATCCATGAAAGCAAATGAAGACACAAAGAAGGGGTAGAGAGACAAGATGAGAGAACTCAGGAAAGAGTTTTGAGATATACCTATAGTTAGAGTTTTTAATATAAAAATAATTAGCATTAATGTTGCTTCATCTATTTATATCTGATTTCTCAGCATCAAAAATTTTATTTAAAACATTGGTTGGGGTTGTTTCAACTGAATTCTATATCTTTATTTATACTCCTTTCCCCCCAAGTTTTGCATTGATTTTTACCTTCACTTTCACAAGTTACCCCTACAGATAAATGATGAATGACTCCCTATATCAGTAATGTCATTTCTTTTTCAATAAAATAGAAGAAATACCATGACTTCCTTCTTCTGATGTTATTGGAAATATAATTAATTTCATGACCTTAATACAAGTTTTCTAAATAGATATAATAAAGTTAACCATATCACTATAGCCCTAACATATCAATTTATGATATAAGGTTTACAAACATCTTAGACCATTCCTAATTTAATCACAAGTAGACAACATTCTATAATTGAAAAAATCCCTGAATTTCAAAGCAGTGATTTGGGACTTAAAATTTCCTTCTTCCATTTACTACCAATGTGATCATGAGAAAGGTATTTCATCTTTACTAGTTTCAGTTTCCTACTCTGTTAAATGAAGAGATTGTACTCAATGAACTCTAAAGTTTCTTGCAACTCTAAAACTGTAATCCCTGTGACATGTTCTGAGTGACCCAAATGCTTAATATCATTGCTGACTTGTAAACAAATTGAAATAGAATGAGTTTATTTATAAAAGCTAATGGCATATTAGAAATAGAGTAAAAACCTGTATCATCTAGACTAAGACTTTCATGTCCATTCTCTGTTCTTGAAACTTAAATGGGGAGACCTAAAGAACTTTCCTTTAAATGTGTTCCTATAACTACAATAAACTCCCTCATCAGGTCTTATAACAGAAAGCACTTTCTTTTCACTAGTCCTTTTGCCAATAATCACTATGATGGTAATTGATGTTCATAATGATGAGCTTGAGGCATTGCTGACAATATTCTTAAGGAGGCTTCTGAGTCACCAAAGAGAAATTAAACTGTTCAGGATAGACTGCCTTTGGGAAAATAGCAAATTTTTTTTTAATGATTTCCAGCTTTCTCCTGAAACAAATGCCTACCTTTTAATGCTAGAATTTTTTTTTTTTTTATAAAGTTCTATGTCTCTGAATTTAGGAGAACTACAGTCTCTGAGGAACTGAATTGAATACATACCCCTAGTCTAACTATTTATTATATGCCCCCTATATAATTTTCATGTTCACATTTGTTCTCTCCTTCCACTTTTCAATCTGGACATACTGACATATTCATTGTTCATCTCCCATCTTTGTGCCTTTGAAAAAAAGATCACAATGTACAAAGGTTATGGCTAACCCTTTCACCTAAATATTCCTACCCTCTGGCTTTTCAAATTTTGAGATTTTTTTTTTGGGGGGGGGGTTATTTTGTTTTTATAAAACTCAGATCAAACACTACCTTATAGTAGTGTTTAACTTTTGTGATCCCTCCAGCTGCAAATTCTCTTCCTTTATAAACAATATATATTATCTATTTCATATTTATTAATTTCAGATTAGTGTGTAAAATTATGGTCTTCTCTTTTGGAATATAATCTTCTGGAAGGCCAAAAGTGTTTTACTTTTGTCTTTGAATCCTTACTACTCAATATAGTATTTCATACATCAGAGCCACTTAATAAAATGCTTTTGGGTCATTTGATTGAACTGAAGTTGAGAAGCACCCAAAAGGCAATGGGACATTTCAAACAAGGAATTATGGAAGAGAAGTGTAAAATAATATTGTCAAACTTTAATAGGAATGGATATTGATTTTAGAACCACAAATTAATATTATCTATATTTTATGGCTTGCCAACAACAAATTTGATCCCTGTGGTATAAAGGATGCTATCAAGAAAGTGTAGCACTGGGGGTGAGGAAGATGAGATGGTTATATAGTGAGAGGAAATTAAGAAATAACCCATGACTAAGAGATAGCCTATGTAGTCTAATGAAATCTACAAAATGTCAGGAAAACTCAAGAAAAACCCATGACATATTAAGTGGTCTTTGTCGCAAAGGTCACCCAATATGGGAAGATATAGACAAGGGATGTAGAGGATAAACTACCATGTATGGATTGTATTCTGTACCAATGCAGCAAATATTCTCAATGATGAAATCACAACCAATTAATTTTGATTCATCTTAATACAAGTATTTATAGGAAAGTACTGATGTGATGTTATTGAAATATTGTAGCATGCTATATTCTAATCTGAGTATGGTATTCTAATTTTACCAACTGGCAATTCCTTATATAATAATTCTTAGCAAAATACAATAAATATCCAGAATCTCTAAATTTCCATTCCTATTGGAAAATAATGTGTCTAATAGCCATGCATTTAGCATTGTAAAAATAGACTTATTATACTACTTTTTAGATTTACAAAGCATTTTACATGTGCAACTCAACTGAAACTCACAATAGGCTTCTGATAATAGCTTCTATCAGTGTCCCTATTTTACACATCAGAAAATCATAGACCAGAGAGGTTGTTCTTTATCCAGGCTCACAGAGACAGCAAATAAAGTAGAATTTGAACTCAGATTTTATTGATTATAAGTCTAACATTCCATTTAACATTACTCCACTTTACTATCTCTATTGCAGACCTTTAACATCAATTCTTGGTTTGACCCAAGATGACTCTGGTCAAAACTGGGACAGGATCAGCTGAGTTAGGCCAGCAACACTTACAGAGTAGATTACAGAGGCAAAAGAATGTAGTCAATAGATCTATTATTGCAGGAAGAAATTCATGATTCCATTACAGCCAAATGATAACAGGAAGGAAGTAGGCTGAATACAAAGCCCATGTCAGTGGCTGATAAATCAGAAAGATCAAAAGAAAATAGAAGGTTCTGAATGGGCAAGGTAATAGGGTCAATTTCTACATAACAGTACAGGGGACCTGTTTCATGGCTAAAGTAAAACAGGGATTTATTTAATTAGTCACCTTTGCCTTGGACTAATGCCTTCTACTGCATATGGACTGGCAAAAACAGAGAAAGAGAGAAATAGATACAAAGAGAGAGACAGAGAGAGACACAGAGATAGAGAGAGACAGAGACAGAGACAGAGAGAGAGAAAAAAAGAGAGAGAGACAGAAAGAGAATGAGAGAGAGAGAGAGACAGAGAGAGAGACAGAGACAGAGAGAGAATTAGTTTAACCTCTAAGGTTTTCTGATGATTACATCAGTTGATTACAGTATGAGATCTCAATCCTTAATACAGGACTTTGTAGAATATAGTTATTTACTACTAAGATAAGATAGCATTAAGTACAAATAAGCTTTCAAAATACAATACTTGGATGGAAGATTCATATCACAAGGAAATTTTTTGAGGTTTATAAGTGTGAGTAGAATGCTTTGTCTAAATTATACAATTATGAATGTGAAACACAATAGAGAGATGGAACCAGAGGAAGGTGTGGCAGGACTTGTGCCCTGATATTATTCAAATTACAGGGCAGCTAGGTGATAAAGCAGATAAGAGTTCCAGGTCTCAAGTTAGGAAAATTCATCTTCCTATGTTCAAGTCTGGTCTCAAACACTTTCTAGCTGTATAACCCTGAACAAGTCACAACTATTTTTGCCACAGTTTTCTGTTAAATGAACTAGAGAAAGTAATAGTAAAGAACTCTAGTATATTCATCAAGAAAATCCCAAATGGGGTAATGAAGAGTTGGACATGATTAAACATGACAGAACAATAACATTCTTTAAATTATCCAGCCAAAAAACTGAAAGTATTTGCAGAGTTATTTAGGAATTTTCATTGACTAGCACCAGTGAAATGTTCTAGTTCCATTTCCAACTAAGCAATATTATAGATAATGGAAATTGTTTCCCCCTTCTTTCACTTTATTATCATGAAACTTAAAATGTTGTATCCTGAATTGTAAAAACAAAACCAAAAACAAAAAACCTGAGACATGAACATTTTACATTTCCTTACTATCATTATAATAACATAACTATAGGGACTTTGGGAACTGTTTTATTTATAAGACTTCAGTACAGTTATTCTTTTGTTGATGACTTCCATGTAATCTCTCTCTGTCTCTGTCTCTGTCTCTGTCTCTCTCTCTCTCTCTCTCTCTCTCTCTCTCTCTCTCTCTCTCTCTGTATCTCTTTCTCTTTCTCTTCTTCCCTCTCTCTTTCCTTCTTATTCTTTTTCCCCTAGAAATAATAACTATAGAGCCGTATAGAGACTGACTTAGGGATTTTCTGTGTTTTACACTTTCTTGTATTTTTCTTTCTTTCTTTTTTTTTTTTTTTATTTTACTTGATTGATTCTTGATGTCTCATTGAGTCATTCATTCCTATTTATTCAGTTCTGATTTTTTGTGAATTATTTTCTTCACTTTTTAAAGTTCTTTTTGTATTTAGACAATTGAATTTTAAATGAATTCTTTTGTTTCATGGATTTTTTTTCCATTTCAAAAATTAATTTTAAAGAATTATTTTCTTTTTCCAATTCACAAATTCCATTTGTCAGGGAGTTTTCTTTGTCCATTTTGTCAAATCTATTTTGTAAGGAATTTTATCCTTTTTACATTTCACTAAATCTATTTTGTAAGGAGTTTTCTTTACATAATTTCTGTGTTATCTTTTCCAAGCTCTATTGCAAAGTTCTCATTTCCTTTCCCATTTTTCTTTTAGCTTTCTTTTAAGACCCTTTTTAACTTCTTCCAAGCAAAATTTGTAAGATGGAGACCAATTTATATCACCTTTTGGGGCATATGGAGAAAATCTGCCTTAAGTGATCTCAGGGTTTGAAATCTGCTCTCTTTCTCCATAAAAACTATCTATGGTCATAGTTCTTTTTGTTTTTTTTTTGTTGTTGTTGTCGTTGTTGTTTTGTTTTGTTTTGTTTTTGTTTGTTATTTTTTTTTATTTAATTTTAATTTTATTTTATAATTATAACTTTTTTTGACAGTACATATGCATGGGTAATTTTTTACAACATTATCCCTTGCACTTACTTCTGTTCAGATTTTTTCCCTTCCTCCCCCAACCCCCTCCCCCAGATGGCAGGCAGTCTTATACATGTTAAATATATTACAATATATTCTAGGTACAATATATGTGTGTAGAACCGAATTTCTTGTTGCACAGGAAGAATTGGATTCAGAAGGTAAAAATAACAGTATACACTCATTTCCCAGTGCTCCTTTTCTGGATGTAGCTGATTCTGTCCATCATTAATCAATTGGAATTGGATTAGCTCTTCTCTATGTTGAAGATATCCACTTCCATCAGAATACATCCTCATACAGTATCATTGTTGAAGTGTATAATGATCTTCTGGTTCTGCTCGTTTCACTTAGCATCAGTTGATGTAAGTCTCTCCAAGCCTCTCTGTATTTCTCCTGTTGGTCATTTCTTACAGAACAATAATATTCCATAACATTCATATTCCATAGTTTACCCAACCATTCTCCAATTGATGGACATGCATTCATCTTCCAGCTTCTAGCCACTACGAAAAGGGCTGCCACAAACATTTTGGCACATACAGGTCCCTTTCCCTTCTTTAGTATTTCCTTGGGATATAAGCCCAGTAATAGTATGGCTAGGTCAAAGGGTATGCACATTTTGATAACTTTTTGGGCATAGTTCCAGATTGCTCTCCAGAATGGTTGGATTCTTTCACAACTCCACCAACAATGCATCAGTGTCCCAGTTTTCCCACAGCCCCTCCAACATTCATCGTTATTTGTTCCTGTCATCTTAGCCAATCTGACAGGTGTGTAATGATACCTCAGAGTTGTCTTAATTTGCATTTCTCTGATCAATAGTGATTTGGAACACTCTTTCATATGAATGTAAATAGTTTTAATTTCATCATCTGAAAATTGTCTGTTCATATCCTTTGACCATTTATCAATTGGAGAATGGCTTGATTTCTTATAAATTAAAGTCAATTCTCTGTATATTTTGGAGATGAGGCCTTTATCAGAACCTTTAACTGTAAAAATGTTTTCCCAATTTGTTACTTCCCTTCTAATCTTGTTTGCATTAGTTTTGTTTGTGCAGAAACTTTTTAATTTGGTGTAATCAAAATGTTCTATTTTGTGATCAATAATGGTCTCTAGTTCTCCCTTGGACACAAACTCCTTCCTCCTCCACAAGTCTGAGAGGTAAACCATCCCATGTTCCTCCAATTTATTTATGATTTCGTTCTTTATGCCTAAATCTTGGACCCATTTTGATCTAATCTTAGTATGTGGTGTTAAATGTGGGTCCATGCCTAGTTTCTGCCATACTAATTTCCAGTTTTCCCAGCAGTTTTTGTCAAATAATGAATTCTTATCCCAAAATTTGGGATCTTTGGGTTTGTCAAACACTAGATTGCTATTTTTATTCACTATCTTGCCCTGTGAACCTAACCTATGCCACTGATCAACTAGTCTATTTCTTAGCCAATAGCAAATGGTTTTGGTGACTGTTGCTTTATAATACAGTTCTAGATCAGGTACAGCTAGACCACCTTCACTTAATTTTTTTTCATTACTTCCCTTGAAATTCTCGACCTTTTGTTGTTCCATATGAATTCTGTTGTTATTTTTTCTAGGTTATTAAAATAGTTTCTTGGAAGTCTGATTAGTATAGCACTAAATAAATAGATTAGTTTAGTGAGTATTGTCATCTTAATTATATTTGCTCGGCCTATCCAAGAGCACGAATGTCTTTCCAATTATTTAAATCTGACTTTATTTTTGTGGCAAGTGTTTTGTAATTTTGTTCATATAATTCCTGACTCTCCTTTGGTAGATATATTCCCAAATATTTTATACTATCGACTGTTATTTTGAATGGAATTTCTCTTTGTATCTCTTGCTGTTGGATTGTGTTGGTAATGTATAAAAATGCTGAGGATTTATGTGGATTTATTTTGTATCCTGCAACTTTGCTAAAATTCTGAATTATTTCTAATAGCTTTTTAGCAGAGTCTTTGGGCTTCTCTAAGTATATCATCATGTCATCTGCAAAAAGTGATAATTTGATTTCCTCATTTCCTACTCTAATTCCTTGAATCTCTTTCTCGGCTCTTATTGCCGAGGATAGAGTTTCTAGTACAATATTGAAAAGTAATGGTGATAGTGGGCAACCTTGTTTCACTCCTGATCTTATAGGGAAAGGTTCTAGTTTATCTCCATTACATATGATGTTTACTGAAGGTTTTAAATATATGCTCCTTATTATTTTAAGGAATAGTCCATTTATTCCTATACTCTCAAGCGTTTTTAGTAGGAATGGATGTTGGATTTTATCAAATGCCTTTTCTGCATCTATTGAGATGATCATATGGTTTTTATTAATTTGATTATTAATATGGTCAATTATACTAATAGTTTTCCTAATATTAAACCAGCCCTGCATTCCTGGTATAAATCCCACTTGGTCATAGTGTATTATCCTGGGGATGATTTTCTGAAGTCTATTTGCTAATATCTTATTTAAGATTTTAGCATCAACATTCATTAAGGAAATTGGTCTATAGTTTTCTTTCTCAGTTTTTGATCTACCTGGTTTAGGTATCAGTACCATGTCTGTGTCATAGAAGGAATTTGGTAGGACTCCTTCAATCCCTATTTTTTCAAATAGTTTAAATAGCATTGGAGTTAGTTGTTCTTTAAATGTTTGGTAGAATTCACATGTAAATCCATCTGGTCCTGGGGACTTTTTCTTTGGAAGTTGGTTAATAGCTTGGTCTATTTCTTTTTCTGAGATGGGACTATTTAGACTATTTACTTCTTCCTCTGTTAATCTGGGTAAGCTATATTTTTGAAGGTATTCTTCCATTTCATTTAAGTTATCGAATTTATCGGCATAAAGTTGAGCAAAGTAGCTCCTAACTATTGTTCTAATTTCCTCTTCATTAGTGGTGAGTTCACCCTTTTCATTTTCAAGACTAACAATTTGCTTTTTCTCTTTCCTTTTTTTAATCAGGTTTACTAAGGGTTTGTCTATTTTGTTGGTTTTTTCATAGAACCAACTCTTAGTTTTATTAATTAATTCAATAGTTTTTTTTTAATTTCAATTTTATTAATCTCACCTTTTATTTTTTGAATTTCAAGTTTTGTGTTTGTCTGGGGGTTTTTAATTTTTTCCTTTTCTAGCAATTTTAGTTGTAAGCGCAATTCATTGACCTTCTCTTTCTCTATTTTTTCCAAGTAGGCCTGTAGAGATATGAAACTTCCCCTTATTACTGCTTTGGCTGTATCCCACACATTTTGGTATGATGTCTCATTATTGTCATTTTCTTGGGTGAAGTTACTAATTATGTCTATGATTTGCTGTTTTACACAATCATTCTTTAGTATAAGATTATTTAGTTTCCAATTATTTTTTGGTCTATTTTCCCCTGGCTTTTTATTAAATGTAATTTTGATTGCATTGTGCTCTGAAAAGGATGCATTTACTATTTCTGCCTTACTGCATTTGATTTTGAGGTTTTTATGCCCTAGTATATGATCAATTTTTTTATAGGTTCCATGAACTGCTGAGAAGAAAGTATACTCCTTTCTGTCTCCATGTAGCTTTCGCCAAAAATCTATCATATCAAACTTTTCTAGTATTCTATTTACCTCTTTGACTTCTTTCTTATTTATTTTGTCGTTTGATTTATCTAATTCTGAGAGTACAAGGTTGAGATCTCCCACTATTATAGTTTTGCTATCTATTTCCTCTTGCAGCTCTCTTAATTTCTCTTTTAAGAATTTAGATGCTGCACCACTTGGTGCATATATGTTTAATATTGATACTGCTTCATTATTGATGCAGAATATAATGCCCTTCCTTATCTCTTTTAATTAGATCAATTTTTGTTTTTGCTTGATCCCAGATGAGGATGGCTACTCCTGCTTTTTTGGTTTTGCCTGAAGCATAATAGATTCTGCTCCACCCTTTTACTTTTAGTTTGAATGTCTCACCCTGTTTCAGGTGTGTTTCCTGTAAACAACATATAATAGGATTCTGACTTTTAATCCAGTCTGCTAACTGCTTCCTCTTTATGAGGCAGTTTGCCCCATTCACATTTATGGTTAGAAGGACTAATTCTATATTGCTTGCCATCCTATTAACCCTTGCTTATGCTTTTCCCCTTTCCTTCCCTCTTACCCTCCTACCCAGTATTAAACTTGTGAACACCACTTGCTTTTCACAGCCTTCCCTTTTTAGGAACCCTCCCCACCTTAAAGTTCCTCCCTTTAATTTACCCCTTTTCCTCAAAATTTCTGTATTCCCTTCCCCTTAGCTTACTCCTTCCCTTTCACTTTTCAATGAAGTGGAAGAAGTTTCACCATAAATTGAATATGTCTATTGATACACACTATGTTCATCTCCCTCCTTTCTTTCTCTCAGATATAATAAGTTACCTTTGCCTCTTCATGAGATGTAGTACCACCACTTTACACTTTTTTTATGATATAATTTCCTTTCCACCTCTAATTTCTAAGACAAATTGTACATATGTTCTTTACATATTTTTTTGGCAGAAGTATAGTTCTCAAGATTTCTTTTTACCTTTTTAGAAATCTCTTGAGTTCTGTATTTGAAGATCAAACCTTTTATGTAGGTCTGGTTTTTTCATCAAAAATAGATGGAATTCATTTATTTCGTTAAATGTCCATCTTCTTCCCTGGAAAACGATGCTCATTCTTGCTGGGTAAGTTATTCTTGGCTGCATACCAAGTTCCTTAGCCTTTCGGAATATCATGTTCCAGGCCCTGTGTTCTTTTAATGTGGACGCTGCTAGATCCTGGGTTATCCTTATTGTGGATCCTCCATATCTGAATTGCTTTTTTCTAGCAGCTTCCAATATCTTTTACTTTGTTTGATGGTTCTTGAACTTGGCCACTATATTTCTTGGCGTTTTTATTTTAGGGTCCCTTTCAGTAGGTGATCAATGAATTTTTTCAGTGTCTATTTTACCCTCTGTTTCCAGAATATCTGGGCAGTTCTCTTTGATAATTTCCTCGAAAATAGTGTCCAAGCTCTTTTTTTCCTCACATTTTTCAGAGAGTCCGATTATTCTCAAATTATCTCTCCTGGATCTGTTTTCCAGGTCTGTTGTCTTTCTAATAAGGTACTTGACATTCTTTTCAATTGTTTCATTTCTCTGGTTTTGCTTGACTACCTCTTGGTTTCTCCTTGAGTCATTCATTTCTACTTGTTCGAGCCTAATTTTCAATGATGTATTTTCTTCACTCACTTTTTTTTATATCTCTTTGTAATTGTCCAATTGAGTTTTTATCTTCTATGGAATTTTTTTCCATTTTATCCATTCTATTTTTTAGAGAACTGTTTTCTTTGTCCAGCTCAATAATCTTGTTTCTCAATGATTTGATTTCTTTATCCACTCTGTCTTTGAATGCATGGAATGACTTCTCCAGACTCTCTTGCCAAGCTTCCCTTTCCTTTACCCATTTCTCTTCTAGCTTTCTTGTGAGAGCCTTTTTGATTTCCTCTATGAGATTCTTTTGTATTGAGGAGCAGCTCATATCCCTCTTAGGGGATTCATCTGGGGACAGTCTGTTTTTAGTCTCCTCAGTGTTTGAAGTCTGCTCTCTCTCCACACAAAAGCTGTCAATGGTTAGAGCCCTTTTCAATTTTTTGTTCATTTTGTCAGAGTAGGAATCGAAGAAAACAAATTGACAAGAGAAACAATTGGTCTGTTTTGCGGGGGATGGTGATGGATGGTATTAATGGGCTTCCTCTACAGACTGGGGGTAGGGCAGTAGAGAGCCACTAACAGAACAGCAATGACTGTACTGAGTCTGCACTCTGAGGCTCTGAGAACGCGCTGAGTCAGTCCAGGTGGGGGTTGGGGGTGGCCGGGTTCTGAGAGATTCTGGCTTTCCAGGATTTTAATCTTCACCTCAGGTGTATACACCCTCTCTGTTGATCCTGGCTTTCTGCCAAGATGGAGTATCCACACTGGGGAAAAAGTCTTTTTGCAGAAACGGCAGAGATCGTACCCCTCCCCCTCTGGTCTGAGTTGTGTGAGCTGCCTGTCTCGCTCTGGCTTGCCTGCCCTCAGTCTGTGCCCAGTCTGTTTGACCCTCCCCCGAGCAAACACAGACCTTTTCTGGCAACTTTCAAGGATTTCTTCTCTTGGAGATTATTTGTGGATTTCTTTCTGGGTCAAGCATTAAGTCTGAGGCTTATCATGAAGTAAGTTCTGAGAGAAAAGGAGGAGCTCAAGCAGCTGTCTGCCTCCATGCCGCCATCTTGGCCGGAAGTCTGTTTGTTATTTTTTAAAGTTGAGGTTTGCTTTTAGGGCAAAGGGGGGAATTGTCCAAGTTTTTTTCTACAAGAGATAATGGTTGTGCTGGGTCAGTGCTGACTAACTTCTGGCGCTGGGTAGGCATGGCCAGGTCCCATGAAATTCTGGCATTTAGTGGCATTTATTTGCCCTTTGTATTTGTGTTGGCTGTCTTGTAACTAGTTTGCTGATCTACTGTCTTACAACCAGGACAAAGCCAACCCTGTTGTGGATTCTTTCTAGTAGATTCTCCTGTTAATGGATCCCACACTGCCTTGGGACTGAGTACTGCCTGAACTCAGCATCTGTGCTTACACCTGTGCTTGGCTTGCCCCTCTTCATGCTCACTTGAAACATACCTTTTCTGTAGATCTTTGAAATTATCTTCTGCTAGCAATTTGTTATATTCCCAATACTTGTGGATTCTGTCACTCCAAAACCAGTTCAGAGGCTGGATTTGCTATTAGCTTGAGGGTGATAGGGAAAGCTCAGAAAAAGATGTGTTTCCTCTCTGCCATATTGCCTTCACTCCTCTTTCTTTCCCATTTCTTTTTCTTGTTTGCCCAAAAAGTCATTTTGATTCTAACCATTGCCTCCCTGAATCTTTCCTTCATTTTATCATCCATTACTTTCTCTCACCAACTTCCCCTCGTATCTTTTTACTAGGTAAATTAGATTCCTATACATAACTGATTGTGCATTTATATTCTTCTCTATTTAAACCAATTTTCATGAGAGTAAGATTTCTGCATTGCTTTCCATCCCTCTATTTTCCCCTGTGGGTTAAAAGTTCTTTCTTGCAAACCTCTTTTATATGAAAAAATTTTTTCTCCATGCTATTTCTCCATTCCCCTCTTAAACTAAACAAGGATAATTGATCATTATTTTTTATAAAGGAAACAGATATTTTAGTTAAAAGGATTTGGCAAAAATAAGTCAATGCAGCTGGTATATGAAGGACTATTTTTTTAAATTGCTACCTCAAATATCTCAAACAAAATGTGTAGGGATTTAATAGAAATATCTAACACAAAGTTCAATATATATGATATTAAAGGATAGGGAAGCTATTAATGATCAAATAAAAAATTATCATATATTACTACTAATAGATAAAATGCAGATTGAAACAACCTAAGGTTTCATATTGAAAATATAAAAAATAAAAGAAACAGTTCACAGTAGTTGAGCTATAAGAATAACAACAGCACTGCAGTGGTGGTTGTGCTTTGATTTGATCCATCCATTGAGAAAAATAATTTAAATTTATGTTTCATAAGTCACTAAATTCACCATATCTTTTGTAACTTAGAGATGCAATTCAGAAGCACCATAAGAACAAGGTCAAAGACAAGAGAAAGGTTTCTAAAAAAACCCAAAATATTCATAGTAAAATTTTTGTGGTTAAAATTTTGGAAATAATGCACATGCCATGTACTGGGAGAATGTCTGAACAAAATTGTGGTATATTATGCAATGGACTAAATATTATTGTTACTTGGGGGAAAAAAAGATTCTAAATTCAGAGAAAGATTGGACAATGTAAGTTAATAAAGAATAAAGAGAATCAAGCAAAGAGAAAAACTCACAGCTACAACAATGGGGGAAAAATAATCTGAAAACAAAGCTAAAGTTTTTTTTTTTAATTTTTTTATTTTATATATATATATATATATATATATATATATATATATATATTATAATATTATCCCTTGTATTCATTTTTCCAAATTACCCCCCCTCCCTCTGTTCCCTCCCCCCGATGACAGGCAATCCCATACATTTTACATGTGTTACAATATAGTCTAGGTACAATACATGTGTGTGAATATCATTTTCTTGTTGCACAATAAACATTAGAATCCGAAGGTACATGCAACCTGGGCAGACAGATATTAGTGCTAACAATTTACATTCACTTCCCAGTGTTTCTTCTCTGGGTGTAGCTACCTCTGTCCATCATTGATCAACTGGAAGTGAGTTGGATCTTCTTTATGTTGAAGATTTCCACTTCCATCAGAATACATCCTCATACAGTATTGTTGTTGAAGTGTACAGTGATCTTCTGGTTCTGCTCATTTCACTCAGCATCAGTTGATTTAAGTCTCTCCAGGCCTCTCTGTATTCTTCCTGCTGGTCATTTCTTACAGAGCAATAATATTCCATAACCTTCATATACCACAATTTACCCAACCATTCTCCAACCAATGGACATCCATTCATCTTCCAGTTTCTAGCTACAACAAAAAGAGCTGCCACAAACATTTTGGCACATATATGTCTCTTTCCGCTCTTTAGTATTTCTTTGGGATATAATCCCAGTAGTAGCGCTGCTGGGTCAAAGGGTATGCACAGTTTGATAACTTTTTGGGCATAATTCCAGATTGCTCTCCAGAATGGCTGGATTCTTTCGCAACTCCACCAGCAATGTATGAGTGTCCCAATTTCCCCACATCCCCTCCAACATTTATCATTATTTGTTCCTGTCATCTTAGCCAATCTGACAGGTGTGTAGTGGTATCTCAGAGTGGTCTTAATTTGCATTTCTCTGATCAGTAGTGATTTGGAACACTCTTTCATGTGAGTGGATATAGTTTCAATTTCTTCCTCTGAGAATTGTCTGTTCATATCCTTTGACCATTTATCAATTGGAGAATGGTTCGGTTTCTTATAAATTAGGGTCAGTTCTCTATATATTTTGGAAATGAGACCTTTGTCAGAACCTTTGTTTTTAAAAATATTTTCCCAATTTGTTACTTCCCTTCTAATCTTGTTTGCATTAGTATTGTTTGTACAGAAACTTTTTAGTTTGATGTAATCAAAATCTTCTATTTTGTGATCAATAATGATCTCTAGTTCTCCTCTGGTCATAAATTCCTTCCTTCCTCCTCCACAAGTCTGAGAGGTAGATTATCCTCTGTTCCTCTAATCTATTTATTATCTCCCTCTTTATGCCTAAATCATGGATCCATTTTGATCTTATCTTGGTATATGGTGTTAAGTGTGGATCCATATCTAATTTCTGCCATACTAATTTCCAGTTTTCCCAACAGTTTTTTCCGAATAATGAATTTTTATCCCTAATGTTGGTATCTTTGGGTTTGTCAAAGATTAGATTGCTATAGATGTACCCTTTTTTGTCCTTTGTATCTAATCTGTTCCACTGATCTACTGGTCTATTTCTTAGCCAATACCAAATGGTTTTGGTGGCTGCTGCTATATAATATAGCTTTAGATCAGGTACACTTAGACCTCCTTCCTCTGAGTTTTTTTTCATTAGTTCCCTTGCAATTCTCGAACTTTTATTCTTCCATATGAATTTTGTTGTTATTTTTTCTAGGTCATTGAAATAGTTTCTTGGGAGTCTGATTGGTATAGCACTAAATAAATAGATTAGTTTGGGGAGTATTGTCATCTTTATTATATTCGCTCGGCCTATCCAAGAGCATTGAATGTCTTTCCAATTATTTAAATCTGATTTTATTTTTGTGGCAAGTGTTTTGTAATTTTTCTCATATAATTCCTGACTTTTCTTTGGTAGATAGATTCCCAAATATTTTATACTCTCAACATTTGTTTGGAATGGAAAAACAAAGCTAAAGTTGAGAAATCGTGTCTCTAAGGAAGACATATGGAAACATCTCTATCATTTCAGTGTGAAGATTAGAAACCATAGATGTAATTTTAGATTTTAGATTACAACCAGACTTCTTCATTGTGTTAATTTGTTTTATTTGGCTGGTTTTGTTTGTTGATTTATTTATTTTTATTACAAGGGAGAACTCATTTGTTAGGGCAGGAGGGGTATGAAACATCTAGAAATTACTATAATATGGAAACAAAAGATATCAGTTCTTTGGGGAAAATTAATAAAGGACAAAAGATATAATTTTTGGGGAAATGTCAATAAGTCTATTAGACAAAGATAAATAGATATCTAGGTAAGTAAGAAGATAGGTAGGTAGATGGGAGACAAGATAGATGGGCCAGTAAATTGGTCTTTCTGAAACATCAGTCACAAAATCCTTTATATAGAGATTGAATCACATATGGATATACACACATATTTGGGCATGTTTATATATACAGGTGTATGTGTCTATGTATGTGTACTTGTGTGTGTGTGTGTATAAAATTTGGATTTGGGAATGTGTTAAACCAATTACGTTGGCCCAACTTGCAAAATTTTCTATAAAAGCTGCATAATGACAACAGAAAAAAGAAAATTTGAACTCTATCTTGGTATTTGTTATTTATATGCTGAATGAGCTATATAACATATCAATAAGATTCAGAGGAATTTAGAACCTCAAAATAATTACATTTTCTTGTTAACATTTTGCTTGATTTTGATTTGATTTTACCCTTAACCTCTCTTCTATCACTTCTACTTCCTTCCTCCCATTTTTCCTCCCTCTCTCCCTCCCTCCCTTCCTTTATCCCTTTTTTCTTTCCTCTCTTCCTCCTTCTCTTCCTTCCTCCATTCCTTATTTCCTTAATTCCTTCCTTCTTTCTTTCTTTCCTTATCTCTCCCATTCACTTCTTCCTTTCTTTCTTCCTTCCCTATGCCTTCACTAACAAGTGAACATTTATTTACTTATTTTGTGTTTAAACATAAAATTTCAGTGGTCCATACAATATAATTCCAGAAAATTAAACACTGAAGACATGCTGATATTTTTAATAACTAAGAAGCATTTGCTGTAATTGGAAAGTGCACTAAAGCCAGGAATTTATTCAAGACAAAATATTCATGATATTTTGACAGGACAAAAGAAAATACCAGAGAAAGAATATAATCTGCCTTTGCCTCCACAGAATGAGAATGTTGTAATGCTAACTATTCTGATTCTCCACTGAGATATGTTACTTTCTATTTTTAATAGCCCCTGCATACTAACAATGTATTTGACACTATACAGGACTGAGGGAAAGAAAAAAATAGAAGCTTTTAATCAGGCATCTAGACCAAAGTGTCAGTAGACTCAGGATTTGTACATAGAATTGGAATAACTTCCTATTTGCTCTCCAAACTAATCTATTTATGAGCAATTAACTAAATGCAAATTTAAACTAGGAAATGCTAATAATGTATACATACAAATTATGAGCTAGGTCAATGTTTTCTCTTTTTCTAGCAATACATTTATAATATATTAATGTGGACAGAGTAATGAACTTTGTAATTTTCCCAGACTTAATTATATCATTTAATTGCTTGTCTTTTTAATCATTTAAAAGCATAATTACATTTAAATAAATGCCAAAGATTACAAATACTCTTCCAGAAAAGACTTACCCATCATATCATCTCCCTTGGCTAAATGTGATAAGGCATGACCATATACCAATTTCTTTGTAACATAACTCCATATAATCATCATCATTGTCATCATATACTGCTTTAAGATTTTTATGTAACTTAATTCTCTCAATAGCTCTTTGAAGCTTCCACTATTATCACTCCCATTTTACAAAGGAAAGAAACTGAGACTAATTGAGAGAAGTGACTTGCCCCAGCCCACTTAGGTCTTATTCACTTTACATCTACTATGCCACCTTATCTGACTGAGAACCATCATCTTGGCTGGTGTGGCAATTCATTGAGCAAGAAATTTCATGAGCTCTGCTCTCTATTCAGGTCCTCTATTTCACTGCTATAAAACTTTTTGTGGTTGACCCCTTTTTTCATTTGAGAAATTATGTAATCCCAGGTATATAGGTATATAAAATAGTTCATACAAATGAAACATTTATTGATAATAAATCACAAAGAAATTTCTTTTTAAAATAATTCTTTGATATGCATATAATTTTACCATTTATTAAAGATGAAAGAAAATCTGCATGCTGAGATAGATGTACTTGTTTATTTTTACATAAAGAATTAAATCTTGGTGGGATATTTGATATCTTTTGCTGTTGACAAATTTTTCCTGAGCCCCACATTCCTGAGCCCCTACATGACCTCACAAGGGGTCATAGGTGATTCAGAGAATTGAGATTAAGTTAGAGATAAATCTCCAACTCTCTCATGAAATTAAAAAAAAAAAAATTCCCCATGAATTTAATCATATCTAATCTAAATATTCTTGATTTATTTTTTCCCTTTAATTCCATTCTTGCCACCAGGCAATTACTATTATTAAGAACCTACACAGCACTAGTTTCTGGAGATATGATTATAAAATTGAGATAGGTCCTGCACTCAAATATCTACTTTCTAGCTGAGAAGACAATACATTCACATATAAGTAAATATAGCAGATACATAAAATAAATACATAGTGATTTTTAAGGAGCTTTACAAGCTTTCAAGCTTTACTTGCAAATAAAGTTATAAAAGAGTCATATCACACCTTGATTGGAATAATAGTATCCATTACAAAGGTCTGTCCTTCCTCTATCTCTTTGCAAACTTTGACAATCACCAAGTTAGACTGTTTGATGCAACATTTTTCCTTCCCTCCAACATTATTAGCTCAGTGATCTTGAAGCAGAATGTTTTTATTTTGTTTTCCTTTTAATCTCTGTTTTTTATGTGCTTTTCTTATTCTTATACTTGTATTTCCCTGTTGACATTGCCTCCGGTTTATGTATTTTGTCCCCACTGACCAACCTTCTTTACTTTGTTTTTCCTTTTTTTTTTCTCTTTAGATCTTTTTTCCTATCAACTCTGAGCATCTCAAGAAGAGTAGTGTTTCACACTTACCACAGCTTTTAGTGAATTAAATGGATTCATCTCTAGATCCCTTTCTCATGTTTCCCACATTTGTTGAGAACGTTAACATTATATTATCTTGAAAGTACCTCTCATTTTGATTTTTCAGGCTGCCAGTATTTTCTTAGAATTTACATATTCTTTGATAAGATTTGGAGGAACCATAGTGCAACTGAACAATTGTATAGTTCTTAGAACCATAAAAACTAGGTTTAAATTTCAAGTTTGTATTTATTACCTTGTGACCTTGAGCAAGTTATTTAACCACTCTCAGTCCCAATTTCCTCATTCATAAAATCATGTAGTCATATTAAATCAATAATAAACTCTTTTTCAACTCTGAATCCTATGGTACTATTGAAAACTCACTTTTTTTAAACAAGAGCATTTCTAGATAAACTCTTAGAACTGTGAGAAATTTTAGAAAAAATGTCATCCACTTTTTATTTTATTTTTAAGGAAACTGAGGCCCAGAGAGGTTAAGTGATGTATGCTGACTCACGGATAACTGTTGAGAGAATCAGGATTAAACCTCAGTTTTCTGGTCTACCTTCTTTTCCACAGGTAACATGCTGGTGGAAAATTTCTAAAAAGACTAGAAAGTTAATTATCTCCAACACCCTACCCTCCCTCACATACTTATCCCCACCCACAAAACAAAAACAGAAATAAATCCCTGCTAATTTATAATCTGATCTTTCTGCATTAACATTATTTTGAGCCATCTTTATAGTATGAAGATGACCTCTGTTATGAAGGATTGTTCTAAGAGACTATAATCAGTGTCTCTCTTTCCTTTCTTTCCAATATGTCTTCCATATAGTCTATACATTCTTCAACCATTTCCCTGAAATTGTTCTCTCTAAGATCACTAGTCATCTCTAAATTACTGCATCTATGGCTTTTCCTAAGTCCTTGTTTTTGACCTCTTTCCAGTTTTTAATATCATCGATCACCCTTAACTTTTGGATATTCTTGCCCATGTAGATATTCAAAATACTCTTCTCTACTAGTTTTCCTCCTTCCTCTTTAAACACTCTTATTTTACCTCTTTTGCTGGTTCTTTATACAGGTCACTAACAGCAGGTGCCCTCCAGGGCTCTGTCCTAGTCCTTTCTTCTCTACTAGTTTTCCTCTTTCCTCTCTAGCCTTTCTTCCTTTACTTCTTTTGCTGATTATTTATCCAGGTCACTAACAGTAGGTGCCCTCCAGGGTTCTGTCCTAGACCTCCCTTTCTTATTTTATACTATTTCAGGCAGTGATCTCATCACCTCCCAAGTACTTACTTAACATTTCAATGCAAATGGTCCCCAGATTTACATATCTAGACTTAAGTTTTTTCTTAAGCTCTAGTCAAGTCTCCAACTAACTCAAATTGGATGTCCATTTCAAATGCAACATGTCTGAAACAGAATTCATTATCTTTCCCCTCCAAACTTTTCCTCCTCCAAATTTCCCTATTATTGTCAAGGACATGGCTACCTTCCCAGTCTCCTAGGCTCACAACTTTGCTGTCATCCTCTATTCTTGTCTCATACTCATTCCACATATCTAATTCATTGCCAAATCTTATCATTTCAATTTTCATATCTCTCATCTTTATTCATTCTTTCCTTTTATATAGATACCACATGGAAAAGGTCTTCATTAACTCAAATCTTTACTCTTTCAATAGCTTTCTAGCATCTCCCTGTTTCTACCTGTTCCAGACTACCTTCCATTCAGTTGCCAAAGTGTTTTCATTAAATGTATGCTTGACTATTTCACTTCACTGCTCAGAAATTTCCAGTACCTCCTTATTGCCACAAGGATTAAATATAAAATTCTCTACTTGGAATTTAAAACTCTTCATAACTAGATCCTTTCTTACTTTTATTGTCTCCAATCCCCACCATGAACTTAATAATCCAAAAAACTCTGCCTTCTTGCTGCCCATCACATATGATGCTCTTATCTCCCACTTCATGCTTTTTTCAGTTGTTGTCCCCTGTGTCTGCAATGTGTTCCTCCTCACATTTCTTTCAATAGTCAGTTTGAATTCTACCCTCTGATGAATACCTTTCCCAATCCTTTCTCATCCCTACACCTTCTCATTGGCTAGTTCCTACCACAATGTATATACAGTTTATGTAATTATTTGCCTATTATCTCTCAGATTATAAAATGAACTCCTTGGGTTTGTGGCCATAATTTTTCCTTTCTTTGTATCCCCAGAACACAACAAATATCTATTGGGAGCATTGTAGTGATTTCTGAAAAAAAGGTTTTAGTGTGATTCTTTTGTTGAAAATTGGAAAATATATGAAGTATGATAAACAGTATCAGCCAATTTATAGCCAATAAGGAAAAAAATATGGTGATTATGTTAATATTGTGGAATTATAGTACAATATTTATTTCCACTCTAAGATAGTTGAAATTAATATAAACAATAAGGGGAGAAATTCTGCCTGTATCTACCTTTAACTGCTGTCCTATCCAGCTAGGTTTCCTCAGTTATATGTTCTTACCTTCAAATTTAATTCTCTGCCAATTCTTGATCTCTTTCCAATTCTTTGAGATTAGTTTCTACCTCAGAATGAGAGACAACATGGCAAAGTGGTTAAAATTCTGAGTCTGACATTAGGAAGATGTTTCCAAATCTTGCTTGTGACATTTACTAGGTGTGGACTCTGGGCAAGTCACCTTATATTTCCAGCCTCAGTTACTTCATCTATAAATTGCAGATCATAAACGCTACAAGAACAAACTCAGAGGTTTGTTAGGAAATGTGTGTTTAAATATTACATATTTTTATCAACTGACAAAAATGAGGGCGGAGCCAAGATGGCGGAGAAGAAACACATGACTCAGTGAACGTCCTCACTCCCTCACAACCAATTAGATAAATTAAGTCTCAAAATTAGCTCAGGACTGATAGATACCACAAGGACTGGAAGCACGACTTACCAGCTGAAGAGAATCTGGAGTTTCAACAGGAAAGGTCAGTTCTCAGGGGAGGAATAAGAAAGACCAGCACAGACGGTGGGGTAGGGGCACACTGCGCGCCCATTGCGCTGGGAAGGGCTCTGGGATCAGAGAAGCCACTAAGGTAAAGGAATCTGGCACAGGCTGTTAGCTCTTCTCTGCTAATTATTTAGCAGTTCAGAAGAGAAAGCCAAAATATTTTAAAACTCAGATTAGATTTTCCGGACCCTGGGGGTGACTCAACAGACTCGGCACCAGGGGGTGTGGCCTCAGCTACCACCTGAGAATAGTTAAGAGATTGACAAGTGGGTGGATACGGCCCAAGGCAACACACACTGCCTAGCTTAGCTGGAGGGAGTGGAACTCAGCTCCAGGAAGTCCCAGAGAAGCGGAACCTTTGAACTAGGGACCCCGGTTTCTGGCAGACACTTCCAGTTTGAGCTCAGGGGCTTCTCACGTCACCTGCTGCAGACATCCACTCCTCACCCGGACACATAGGCTGGGCTTCCTGCTGTCTTCACTATTCTACGCCCTCGAAGCACAGTAGTGCTAATCACCTCTGAGGCACTTCCAGGGAGGGGGTGGGGAACTCTCTCCCAGAGCTCTATCTTAGCTCCGGCGCAGTGGCCGCTGCATCCATCCGGTCTGGGAGGAAGCTGGTAAAGAAGTAAATAATTTCCTACCCCAGGGACAGACCCCAAAAGATTTTTTTAAGTATGAGCAAAAAAGCTAGAAAAACCATAGATTCCTTCTATACAGAGAAAGATCGGGTATCCAACCCCGAGGAAGTTGACAGCAGAGAATCAACAGACAACAACCTAAAGGGGAACGATTCCTGCCCCCCATCACATAACTCTCTCCTAGAAGAAGCTCTTAAAAAATTGAGGGAGATCGAAGAAAAATGGGGAAAAGAAAGGGAAGTTATGATAAAGAATAACAACGTCCTGAAATTGGAGTTGGAAAAAATAAAGAATTCACAGGAGATGCAGGGAAACAAAATTAGTGAATTAGAAAAGGTTAAAAAAACACAGGAAAGTAGGATTTCTGAATTGGAAAAGATAAAAAAGTCTCAAGAAAATAGAATTTCTGAATTGGAAAAAGAAAATAATTCTCAAAAAAAAAAATTAGGGAAATGGAAAAAAACTCAATAGAGCAAAATAATTCATTTAAAAACGAAACTGGGCATTTACAAAAAGAACTAAAAACTGTGAAAGAAGAAAATAACTCCTTAAAAGTCAGGATGGAACAAATAGAAATGAATGATTCACAGAGAACCCAAGAATCAGTCAAACAAAACAAAAAAAATGAGAAGCTGGAGAACAACGTCAAATACTTACTGGGAAAATCTATAGACCTGCAAAATAGATCTAGGAGAGATAATCTGCGGATTATTGGACTTCCAGAAAACTATGACCAAAAAAAGAGCCTAGATTCTATTTTACAGGAAATTATCAAAGAGAACTGTCCAGAGATAATAGAAACAGAAGGGAAAGTAGATGTGGAAAGAATTCATCAAACTCCTTCTGAAATAGACCCTAAAAAAAGAACACCACGGAATATTGTGGCTAAGCTGCAGAATTACCACACAAAGGAGAAAATCCTGCAAGCAGCTAGAAAAAAACAATTTAAATACCAAGGTGCCACAATAAGGGTCACCCAAGATCTGGCTGCCTCCACATTAAAAGATAGAAGGGCCTGGAACCTGATATTCCGAAAGGCAAAAGATCAAGGACTGCAACCAAGAATGAACTACCCAGCTAAGTTTAGCATCTTTTTCCATGGAAAAAGATGGTCATTCAATGAAACAGAGGAATTCTATATGTTTCTAAGAAAAAAACCAGACTTAAACAAAAAATTTGATCTACATCCACAAGACTGAAGAGAAACAGAAAAAGGTACACAGAACCCTTGAGAACTGTAACTCTGTTGTGGGTATATAAAAAATACTCAAGGATCATTTGATTTTACTGATATAAAAGAAAAAAAGGGGGGTGTGGTAAAGGGAAGGAGGTCGGTTCAGAAAAAGGGGAAGGAGTGATAAAAAGAGGGAAACTACATATCAGGAAGAGGCATAGAAAATACACCATATCTGAGGGAACTTAGTGAGGGGGAGAATCATTGTGTGAATCTTACTCTCATCAGAAGAGGCTCAAAGAGTAAATAATTAACATATTTGTTTTTCAGAGAATTTTCTCTCACCTCATTAAAAGGGGGGAGAGGAAAAGGGGAAAGGAAAAGGAGAATAAGTGAAGGGACTTGGAGGGAGGGGGGAGGGATCCTAAAAAAAAAAAAAAAAGAGGGAGGGTTGCACGTCACAAGGGGGGTCTGTAAATTAAATATCAGGGAGGGGGATCAGGGGGGTCAAGGGAAAAAAGTATAATCTGGGGATAATACGATGGCAGGAAACACAGAATTAGTAATTTTAACTGTAAATGTAAATGGGATGAACGATCCCATCAAACGGAGACGGATAGCAGATTGGATCAAAAAGCAGAACCCTACAATATGTTGTCTACAGGAAACACACTTAAAGCAGGGAGATACATACAGAGTAAAGGTAAAAGGTTGGAACAGAGCCTATTATGCTTCAGGTAAAGCCAAAAAAGCAGGGGTAGCTATCCTTATCTCAGATCAAGCAAAAGCAGAAGTAGATCTCGTTAAAAAAGATAAGGAAGGAAACTATATCCTGCTGAAAGGTAGCATAAATAATGAAGCCATATCAATACTAAACATATATGCACCAAGTGGTATAGCATCTAACTTTCTAAAGGAAAAGTTAAGAGAACTGCAAGAAGAAATAGACAGTAAAACTATAATAGTGGGAGATCTCAACCTTGCACTCTCAGATTTAGACAAATCAAACCACAAAACAAACAAGAAAGAAATTAAAAAAGTAAATAGAACATTAGAAAAACTAGGTATGATAGACCTTTGGAGAAAACTGAATGGCAATAGGAAGGAATATACTTTCTTCTCAGCAGTTCATGGATCCTATACAAAAATTGACCATATATTAGGACATAAAGATCTCAAAATTAAATGTAGGAAGGCAGAAATAATAAATGCCTTCTTCTCAGATCACAATGCAATAAAAGCTACATTCAGTAAAAAGTTAGGGGTAAATAGACCAAAAAGTAATTGGAAACTGAATAATCTCATCTTAAAGAATGACTGGGTGAAAGAGCAAATTATAGAAACAATTAACAATTTCACCCAAGATAATGATAATGATGAGACATCATATCAAAATCTTTGGGATGCAGCTAAAGCAGTAATAAGGGGAAATTTTATATCTTTAGAGGCTTATTTGAAGAAAATTGAGAAAGAGAAGATTAACGAATTGGGCTTACAACTTAAAAGGCTAGAAAAAGACCAAATTATAAACCCCCAACCAAAAATTAAACTCGAAATACAAAAATTAAAAGGAGAAATCAATAAAATTGAAAGTAAAAAAACTATTGAATTAATAAATAAAACCAAGAGTTGGTTTTATGAAAAAGCCAATAAAATAGATAAACCTTTGGTAAATTTGATCAAAAAAAAGAAAGAGGAAAATCAAATTGATAGTCTTACAAATGAAAAGGGGGATCTTTCCACCAATGAAGAGGAAATTAGAGAAATAATAAGGAGTTACTTTGCCCAACTTTATGCCAATAAATTTGATAACTTAAGTGAAATGGATGACTTTCTCCAAAAATATAGGCTCCCTAGATTAACAGAGGAGGAGATAAATTGCTTAAATAGTCCCATTTCAGAAAAAGAAATAGAACAAGCTATTAATCAACTCCCCAGGAAAAAATCCCCAGGGCCAGATGGATTCACATGTGAATTCTACCAAACATTTAAAGAACAATTAGCCCC
The DNA here is from genome assembly GCF_048593235.1 of Sminthopsis crassicaudata. NCBI lineage: Eukaryota > Metazoa > Chordata > Mammalia > Dasyuromorphia > Dasyuridae > Sminthopsis > Sminthopsis crassicaudata. The sequence goes on from NC_133620.1 coordinate 176,966,613, forward strand.
TATGTTATATAAATTATTTGAAAAAATAGGGGATGAAGGAGTCCTACCAAACTCCTTTTATGACACAGACATGGTACTGATACCTAAACCTGGTAGATCGAAAACTGAGAAAGAAAATTATAGACCAATCTCCTTAATGAATATTGATGCTAAAATCTTAAATAAGATATTAGCAAAAAGACTTCAGAAAATCATCTCCAAGATAATACACTATGATCAAGTAGGATTTATTCCAGGAATGCAGGGCTGGTTTAATATTAGGAAAACTATTAATATAATTGACCATATTAATAATCAAATTAATAAGAACCATATGATCATCTCAATAGATGCAGAAAAAGCATTTGACAAAATCCAACATCCATTCCTACTAAAAACTCTTGAGAGTATAGGAATAAATGGATTATTCCTTAGAATAATCAGGAGTATATATTTAAGACCGTCAGTAAGCATAATATGCAATAGAAATAAACTGCAACCTTTCCCAGTAAGATCAGGAGTGAAACAAGGTTGCCCACTATCACCATTACTATTCAATATAGTACTAGAAACGCTAGCCTCGGCAATAAGAGCCGAGAAAGAGATTCAAGGAATTAGAGTAGGAAATGAGGAAATTAAACTATCACTTTTTGCAGATGACATGATGGTATACTTAGAGAACCCCAAAGACTCTGCTAAAAAGCTACTAGAAATAATTCAAAATTTCAGCAAAGTGGCAGGATACAAAATAAATCCACATAAATCCTCGGCATTTTTATATATCACTAACAAAATGCAACAGCAAGAGATACAAAGAGAAATTCCATTCCAAACAAATGTTGAGAGTATAAAATATTTGGGAATCCATCTACCAAAGAAAAGTCAGGAATTATACGAGAAAAATTACAACTGACAAAAATGAAAAGTTTCATTCTTTGTTTCTATTAACTCTAATTATTAGAACTCTCATTCTATTAGATCAAAGGTGAAATTACAGAAGACTATGATCTTAGAGGTTTCATATAGTTTAATTACCATTTCCTAGCATATTAATTAATGAATTCATGAGAAACAGTTCTAAGTAGAAACAGCAAGTGTTGATCCAAGCTCAGAACACACTTTCTGGGGCTCCTCCAACATGTGAAGTTAAATTCCTATAAATGGAGGTGGTTTACATTTACCTTTGATTCTGAGTGGTGAGGCTTCTATAAATAAAGAACAGTCAAGGTTCTACCCATAAGAAACCTTGGAAGGCAGTATCCATCTTAACCCCCCCCCAACAATTCTTGGATACTTTTATTGTTTACTCCAGAGTAGCAACTAACTTCTTCCCCAAACTGTACAAGTTAGGGAAACTCTTTGAAGGCTTTAGTAAGAGTGCCATTAAAAGGGAAACTTTATTAGGAGAACTGTCCATCTATAATATTATTGAAATCAACTCACTTTATTAAGCACTTGCTATGAACCAGGCTGTAGGTTAAAATGAATTAACTTCTGCCCTTGAAGAGCACATGTTCTAGTCAGGTAAACATATACATATAGGGCACCTTAAAATGAGATCTGATTTCTTTTCTCATGATTTGTTTTACTTGTGTAACTCTGTTACTCTGTCCTCTATATACTCAATGGCAGAATGAAGAAGTTAGATTCAATGATTTTATGGTTTCCTTCAGTTCAAAATCAATGATCCCAAGAATATATAAAACATACATTAAGTAAATGTATAGCCATAGAGAGTAAATGTGGGCAGAGTGCTCACATTCAGACCAAGAAGACCAGTTCTTATCTCTGTTCCAGTCTTATCTCTGACACATAACTTCTCGTATTTCCTTGGCCAAAGCATTAAGCTTCTCAATGTTCTTGGTGGTTCTCTAAGCTACAGAGAAGGTGATAACCTAAAGTTGCAAAGAAAGTTTACTTGCCTGAAAACTCTTAAGCCAATGAAAGCTCAGATATAATCCCCATCTCCTATATAAAGTACATATGAAGTATTTTTAAAATAAAAATAAGTTCTTTGCTAAGAAGTATGGCTCCTCTTGGGTAGAGGAGAAAGGATAGATGTATTTAGAAATGAATGTGATATAAAAATGAAATATATTGATAAACATTTAAAATTTACCTAAAGGGAACTCCACAAAATAATAAAATAAAACTACATTTAAAAGAGATTCAGATTTATTAAATAATAGCTTTTTATTGTTAAAATACAAGCAAAGATAGTTTTCAACATTCACCCTTGCAAAACCCTATGTTTCAAATTTTTCTCCCTCCATTTCCATCATTGCTCTAGATAGTAAATAATCTAATATATGTTAAACATGTACAATTTTTCTATGCATATTTTCACATTTATCATGCTGCACTGTAGTGTTCAGACTAGCTCTCTGAAGGATCTCTGGACCAGCCTTGGTCTTAGTGGCATGGTGAAGGAGGCAAGAGAGCCACCAAGATGGATGGTCTAAGATGGAGTCTGTTATTTCCATTCCTCTTAATATGATTACATTATTATAGCACAGTATGTGCTGTTTGTGTCAAATAGAGAGATTATATCATTACAGCACACTAAGAATGTGCAATCTAGAGAACCATTATCTCATCAATCACATTGAGTAAGTGCTAACTATAAGCACCCTACTGTAAGTACCCCTTGCTTCAAGTAGAACACAGGTGGTCAAGCCCTCCCTGATTTCAGGAAGGGAGGTGGACACCAAAGGGAAATGGGAAGCCAAACCAGATATTGTTAGCAGGTTTCCTCCAAACTGAAGGGTCTTATACCTTGCCCAGAGTTCCCTCACTATCTGTGGCCCTCTACACTACAAAAGAAAAATCAGATCAAAAGGAAAAAATGATGAAAAAGAAAAAAAAATTTAAAAAGCAAACAACAACAAAAAAAGATGAAAATATGTTGTGATCCACATTCAATCCCCACAGTCCTCTTTCTAGGTAAACATAGGTCTCTTCTTCACAAGTCTGTTGGAATTGGCCTGAATCACCTCATTGTTGAACAGGTAAGTCTATCAGAATTGATCATCGTATCTTGCTGTTGCTATATATAATAATAATTTTACTTAACATCAGTTTATGTAAATTTCTCCAGTCATTTCTGAAATGATTCTGTTGATCATTTCTTATATAAGAAATATTCTTCTATTATTCCATTACATTCATATATCATAACTTATTCAATCATTCCCCAATATATGGACACACACTCAGTTTCCAGTTCATTACCATTACAAAAAAGGCTGCTACAAATATTTTTGCACATGTGGGTCCCTTTTCCTTTTTTATGAACTCTTTGGGATACAGACCCAGTAAAGACACTGCTGGATCAAAGAATATACACAGTTTGATAGCTCTTTGGGCATAATTTCAAATTGCTCTCCAGAATGGTTGGATCAGTTCACAATTCCATCAACAATTATTAGTGTCCCAGTTTTCCCACACCTCCTCCAACATTTTTGTCATTATCTTTTTCCTGTTATCTTAGCAAATCTGAGAGGTGTATATTTGTACCTCAGAGTTGTCTTAATTTGCATTTCTCTAATCAATAGTGATTTAGAGAAATTTTTATGACTAGAAATGGTTTTAATTTCTTCATCTGAAATTGTTCATGTTCTTTGAACATTTATCAATTGGAAATGGCTTATATTTTTATAAATTTGAGTCAATTCTCTATCTTATTTAGAAATAAGGCCTTTATCAGAGCCTTTGAATGTAAAAGTTTCCCCTCAGTTTTCTGCTGCCCCTCTAATCTTGACTGCAATTTTTTATTTGCTCAATTTTTAATTTACTCTTTTTCTAGCTTTTTTAGTTGCAAGCCCAATTCATTGATTTTATCTTTCTCTATTTTGTGCAAGGAAGCCTCTAAAGATATAAAATTTCCCCTTATTGCTGCTTTGGCTGCATCCCACAAATTTGTTATGTTGTTTCATTATTGTCATTCTATTGGATGAAATTATTAATTATGTCTATAATTTGCTGTTTCACCCATTCATTTTTAAGATGGGATTATTTAGTTTCCAATTAATTTTTGGTCTATTTTCCCCTGGCTTTTTATTGAATGTAAATTTTTATTGCTTGGCAATCTAAAAAGAATGCATTTACTATTTCTGTCTGTCTGCATTTGATTTTGAGGCCTTTATGTAGACCTATGTATTGACCTATATGGTCAATTTTTGTATAGGTTCCATGAACTACTGAGAAGAAAGTGTATTCTGTTCTGTCTTCATTCAATTTTCTCCAAAGATCTATCACATCTAACTTTTCTAGTATTCTATTTACCTCTTTAACTTCTTTTTTATTTATATTATGATTTGATTTATCTATTTCTGAGAGTTCAAGGTTGAGATCTCCCACTATTATAGTTTTGTTGTTCATTTCATCTTGCAGCTCTCTTAACTTCTCCTTTAGGAATTTAGATGCTATACCACTTGGTGCATATAGATATAGTATAGTATAGTATAGTATAGCATTGTCTATGGTACCCTTTAGCACGATATAGTTTCCTTCCTTATCTCTTTTAATTAGATTCATTTTTGCTTTTGCTTGTTCTGAGATCAGGATGGCTAGCCCTAATTTTTGTTTTTACTTCATCTGAAGCATAAGATTCTGCTTCAGCCTTTTACCTTTTACTCTATATGTATCACCTTGCTTTAAATGTGTTTCCTGTAAACAACATATTGTGGGATTCTGGCCTTTAATCCAGTCTGCTACCTGCCTCTGCTTTATGGGAGAATTCACCCCATTCATATTTATGGTTAAAACTACTTATTTTGTATTTCCTGCCATCTTATTATCCCCATATTATAGTTTTCTCTTTCCTTTTCTCCTTATTCCCTTCCCCAATATTTAACTTAAGGGAACCACTTGCCTCAAGCAGCCCTCCCACTTTGGAATTCCTTTGGAATCCCTTCCCCTTTTTTATACCTTTCCCATACTATTTCTTTATCCCTTCTATTTAGCATACCCCTACCATTTTCATCTTTCCCCTCCCACTTTTCAATAATCTGAGAGAAGTTTCTCTACAAACCAAATATTTTCTCTTTGAGCCAAATCTGATGAGAATAAGATTGAAATAATGTTCATCCCCCTCCCTTCTTTCCCTCAGATACAATAGGTTTTTTTGGCCTCTACGTGAGATATAATTTCCCTCTTTTTACCTCCACTGTTGCCTTTTTCTGGTACAATCCCCTTTTCACCTCTAGTTCCTTTTTATATTACAACAATAAAATCAAATTATACATGCACTCTCAATGAATGTCCATAAGATAAATACAATTCTCAAGAGTTGTTTTTACCTATATTTGGAGGTCAAGTTTTTTGTTTAGCTCTGTTTTTTTTCATAAGAAATAAATTAAATTCACCTGTTTCATGGAATGTCTGTCTTCTCCCCTAGAAGCTCAGTTTAGCAGGGTAGTTTATTCTTAGCTGCATTCCACGTTCCTTTGCCTTTCAGAATATCAGATTCCAGGTCCTTCGATTCTTTAATGTGGAAGCTGCTAGATCCTGAGTAATCCTTATTGTGTTTCCTCAGTATTTGAATTGTTCTTTTCTGGCTGATGGTAATATTTTTCCTTGATCCAATAGTTCTGAAATTTAGCCACAATATTCCTTGGAGTTTTAATTTTGGGGTCTCCTTCAGGAGATGTTTGGTAAATTCTTTCAATGGCTATTTTACCTTCTGATTTTATGACATCTGGGCAATTCTCTTTGATGATTTCCTGAAAAATAGTGTGTAGGCTCTTTTTTTCATCATGTTTTTCAGGGAGTCCAATTAAAAATGGGGCAGAACTCTGTACTTAAAACAAGGATTCTTACAAGGTATATACCTGTTTCAAGTGAGACCTTCAGAAACCTGCTAATCTGGTTTGATTCCCCATTTCCCTTTGATGTTTTCAGCTCCTTCCCTAAGATTTCAGGGAGCGTGTGATCACCTCCTTTTTTTGTGTTTTCACCCCCTTTACTGAGAAGTCAAGGAGGGCATGATCACCTTCTTTTGGGGGTTCTTGTCTCCATGAGAAGTCAGGGAGGGCATGACCACCTATGTTCTAAAACAAAGCAAAGCAGGAGATGTAATGGACAAGAACTCTATACTTGAAACAAAGATTCTTACAAGGTGCTAACTCAGTGGAATTGATGAGACAATGGTTATCTAGTTTAGCATGGTGATTAATAGTTCTCTAGTTCAGTATGATTGATTTAATCTTACAACAAAAATTGGTTCCCAAGTGATATAATGATTGATTTATACTTAATATACTGCATATAAACTAGGACAAACTTAGGTGTGGGGGACTAGAACAGATTCAGAGAGACATTCCACCTTTGATCAGGCTCCTGGTGGCTCTCCTTCACAGTCTGTTCTCCTTGCTTGGGGCCCAGGCTAGCTTTCTGGAGGCCCTTCATGAGGGAGGCAGGAGGATCACCTCGACAGTCTCTGTCTTGAAGTCTCTTTGAGTCCAAGGGCTTGTTCTCTAGCCTCCAGCCATCACAAAGGTGGGATATGGAATGGATGTCTCTCCTTGGTTCTGAGAGCTTGAGCTCTGGCCTCCAGTCCTCTGTCTTTTCTGATTCTGAGTCTGGCTGAGTTTATCCCAGTTTACATGCTCTATTATAATTAGATCATTAACAGTATACTGAGTAGATCTATTTTCTAGGCCTGTTGTTTTCCCAAGTAGGTATTTAACATATTTTTTGTTTTGTTTGACTGATTTTTAATATTTCATTGAGTCATTCATTTCCATTTGTTGAGTTCTGATTTTTAAAGAATTGTTTTCTTCATTTTTTTTACTTTTTTTTTTTTGTATTTGTCCAATTGAGTTGTTTTTAACGAGTTGTTTTGTTCTATGATATTTTTTTTCCATTTCACAATTTTTTAAGAAGTTATTTTCTTTTTCCAATTCACAAATTCTGTTTTCCTGGGAGTTCTTTACATTTTTCCATTTCATATTTTAGAGAGTTGTTTTCTTTTTCCACTTTGTCAAATCTTTTTTTAATGAGTTACATGCCTTTTCCAAACCCTCTTTCCAAAGCCTTTCTTTATCCCATTTTTCTTCTAGCTCTCTTTTAAGATCCTTTTTAATTTCTTCTAGGAAATCCTTGTGAGTGGGGACCAAGTTATATCACCCTTTGGGTTTTCATCTGGAGACAATCTGCCTTTAGTCTCCTCAGGTTGTTAAATCTGTTCTCTTTATAGTTTCAATCTTGTCTGCATTAGTTTTGTTTGTACAAAAGCTTTTAAATTTGATATAATCAAATTTTTCTATTTTGTGATCAATAATGACCTCTACTTCTTCTTTGGTCATAAATTCCTTCCTTTTCCACAGGTCTGAGAGGTAAACTATCCTATGCTCTTCTAATTTATTTATAATCTCATCCTTTATGCCTAGGTCATGAACCCATTTTGACCTGATCTTGGTATATGGTGTTAAATGTGGGTCAATGTGCATCAATATTCTTTAGCAAAATGGATCTATGATTTGCTTTCTCTATTGACCCTGCCTGGTTTAGATATCAGCACCAAATCTTTGTCATAAAAGGAATTTGGTAGAACTCCATATTTCCATATTTCTTTCCAAATAGTTTGCATGGTGTTAGGATTAGTTGTTCTTTAAATGTTTGGTAGAAATCACTTGTAAATCTATCTGGCCCCGGGGATTTTTTTTTCGGGAGTTCATTAAAAGTTTGTTTAATTTCTTTTTCTAAAACCATTTATGTGATTTATTTCCTCCTCTATTAGCATGGGAAATCTATATTTTTTTCCTGAGTATTCATCCATTTCACTTAGATTGTCATATTTGGCATGGAATTGGGCAAAATAGCTCCTAATTATTGCTTAAATTTCCTCTTTATTGGTGGGAAGTTCACCCTTTTCATTTTTGATACAAGAAATTTAATTTTCTTCTTTCCTTTTTCTAATCAAATTAACTAAAGTTTTATCTATTTTCTTGGTTTTTTCATAAAACCAGCTCTTAAGTTTTTTTTTTTTTTTTTTTTTTTTTTTTTTTTAGTTCAATAGTTTTATTACTTAAAATTTTATTAATTTCTCCTCAATTTCAGAATTTCAAATTTGGTATTTAATTGGGTTTTAATTTTTTTTTTCTTTTTCTAGCTTTTTTATTTGCAGGCTCAATTTATTGATTTTTCTCTTTATTTTATTTAAGTAAGCACCAAGATTTATAAAAATTCCCCAAGAACTGTTTTGGCTGCATCCCATAAATTCTGGTATGTTGTCTAATTATTGTCATTCTCTTGGATGAAATTATCAATTGTTTCCATGATTTCCTATTTGACGCACTTATTTTTAGGATTTGATTATTAGGTTTCCAATTAATTTTTGTTTTGTTTTTACTCAACCCTGTATTACATGTAATTTCATTGCATCATGATCTGAAAAAAAGATTCATTTACTATTTCTGGCTTTCTACATTTTATTTTGAGGTTTTTGTGCTTTAATACATGTTCATTTTTTTGTGTGTAGGTTCCATGTACCATCTAGAAAAAGTATATTCCTTTCTGACCCCATTCAATTTTCCCCAAAAGTCTATCATACCTAACTTTTCTAAAATTATCTTTGTCTCCCTAACTTCTTTCTTATTTATCTTGAGTTTTGTTTTACCTAGTTCTGATAGAGCAAGATTAGTGGGAATATAGTTTTAAAAGAGAGTTAAAAGAAAAATGGGGAAAGGAAACAAGAGCTTTGGAAGAGAGTGTGGAAAAGGAAACACAGCAACTGCCTGAGGAAAATAACCCCTCAAAAAAGATTTGGCAAAATGGAAAAAAGAAATTAACTCCTTGAAAAACAGAATTGATAAGATGGAAAAAGAGAAAATCTCCCTAAAAATAGAATTGGTAAAATGGGAAAAAAAATCCAATGAACAAAGCAATTCATTGGCCAAATACAAAAGGAGGTTAAAAAAAGTTAAATGAACAAAATAATTCACCAAATCTCTTTGGAATATAAGCCCAGCAGTAATGCTGCTGTATCTAATATAGTTTTGCTGTCTATTTCTTATTGAAACTCAATTTCTACTCTAGGAATCTGGTTACTATACTACTTGGTGCCTATATATTTAGTATTGATATTATTTCATTATCTATGTTTTTCTTTATCAAGATATACTTTCCTTCCTTATCTCTTTTAATTAGATCTATTTTTGCTTTTGCTTTCTGATATCAGGATCACTATCCCTGTTTTTTTGTTGTTGTTTTTTTGTTTTTGTTTTGTTTTGTTTTGTTTTTGTTTTTGTTTTTGTTTTGTTTTGTTTTTTTGTTTTGTTTTTCACTTTAGCTTAAGCATAATAAATTCTGCCTCAGCCATTTATCTTTACTCTGTGTTTATTTCTATGCTTCAAGTGTGTTTCTTGGGGGGAAAGAATCATATAGGATTTTGGCTTTCAATCTATTTTCCTATCCACTTCCATTTTATAGGAGAGTTTATCTCATTCACATTCACAGTTAAAATTACTAATTTTGTATGTCTTATCATCCTGTTTTTTCCAAGTTTTCTTTTATCTTTCCTTTCCCCTTTTCCCTCTACACCAATATATTGCTTCTGCCCATCACGTCCCTCAATCTACCCTCCCTTTTTTCAACCCTAACCCCTTTCTTTTCCCTTTACCCTCCTATTTCAGATAAATTTCTACAGCAAGCTAATTATTTCTGATATACTTCTTTGAGTCAAATCCAAAGAGATTAAGATTCAAACAATGCACATTCCCCTCTCTTCTTTCCCTCAACTATAATAGGTCTTTTTTGCCTCTTCATGTGATATAATTTACATCATTTTATGCCCTCCTTTCATCTTCTTTCAGTACAATCCCCTTTATATTTCTGGTTTCTTTTTTATATCATCATAATAAGATTAAATTATACCTACACTAAGTATGCCCCTAAGAAAAATACAGTTTTCAAGAGTAATACATATCATCTTCCCTTATAGGGATGTAAACATTTTAACCTTTAAAAAACATTTTTCTTCCCTTTTTATCTTCTTAGTCTTCTCTTGAGTTCTGCATTTGAAGACCAGATGTTCTGTTCAACTCTTTTCTTTTCATCAAAAATGAAAACCCCACATTTCATTGAATGTCCATTTTCCCCTAAATGACAATGCTTAGTTTTGCTGTACATGGGTGATTTTTGGCTGTAGTTCACGCTCCTTTGCCCTCCAGAATGTCATGTTCCAGACACTTCTATTCTTTAAATTGGAAGCTCCTAAGTCCTGGGAAATCATGATTGTAGCTCCTCAATATTTGATTTTTTTTTCTTTCTGGCTGCTTGCAGAATTTTATACTTGACCTGATAATTTTGGAATTTAACTATATATTCTTTGGAGTTTTTATTTTGAGTTATCTTTAAGGAGAGGATTAATAGATTTTTAATGGCTATTTTACCTTCTGGTTCTAGGACATCAGAGAAGTTTTCCTTGATGCTTCCTTGAAAGATATTGCCTAGGCTCTTATTTTTTTTATTATTATTATGGTTTTCAGGTAGCCCAATAATTCTTGGATTGTCTCTCCTGTATCTATTTTTCAAGTCAGTTCTTTTTCCAATGAGGAATTTTATATTTTCTTCTATTTTTTCATTTTTTAAAAAAATTTGTTTGACTGATTCTTGAATTCTCATTAAGTCATTCACTCCATTGTTCAATTCTAATTTTTAGTGAATTATTTTGTTCAATTAACTTTTTTTTAACCTCCTTTTGTATTTGGCCAATGAATTGCTTTGTTCATTGGATATTTTTCCCATTTTACCAATTCTATTTTTAGGAAGCTTTTCTCTTTTTCCCTTTCACCAATTCTGTTTTTCAAGGAGTTATTTTCTTTTTCCATTTTTCCAAGTCTTTTTGAGGAGTTGTTTTCCTCAGGCAGTTGCTGTGTTTCCTTTCCCATACTCTCTTACAAAGCTCTTGTTTCCTATCCCCATTTTTCTTTTAACTCTCTTTTATGATCTTTTTTGAATTTTTAGAACAGAGCCTTTTGAGTTGGAGACCAACTCATATTATCCTTTGATGTTTCATTTGGAGGTTTTTGCCTTTAGTATCCTCAGGGTTGAGGTCATTTCTTCCCTGTCTCCATAATAACTATCTATGGTCAGAACTCTTTTTTGTTTTTTGCTTATTTTAAAAGGTTGAGGTCTGCTCCTGTGGCAAAGGGGAGATTTACTGAGTTTCCTTTACAGGGAGACAGAGGTTTTACTTTGCCCTTGGATCAGTGCTTCCACTTCCTTCCTATGCTGGGAGAGTGTGGCCAAATCTCTTTTGTACTGCTGGGGTTCAGGGTTCACTATTTACTTTCTGCAGTTATCTTGGAGATCTCATAGCTAGTTGTTGATCCCCTGGCTTCTGAACCAGGATAGAGTAGTCAAAACTGCTGTATTTTGACTAAGAATCTCCACTAAATTTACCACATGGGATCTTTCTGCCCTGGGACTCCCCACACTGTGCCTGTATTTGACTTTGTATCCCTCTGCCAGATTGAGACAGACATTTCCTGAATTCCTTCCAAAATATCTTCTGTTAGATATTTGTTACATTCCAAATATTCATCCTTTCTGTCACTCCAAAAATCCATTCAGAGGCTTGATCTTGTGTTTGATTCTAAGGGAAGCCAGGAAGAGCTTAGTCAGAGGCCTATCTATTCTCTGCCATCTTGGCTCCACCCCTCCATATGAAGTATTTTTTGATGGGGAAAGAATTAGGAAAAGGGAAAAAGGAGAGGAGAACAAAATTGACTATACCATCAGACCTGAAAGACAAATTTCTAATCATACATCTTTTCTAATAGCAAACAATCAATTTCATATAACTTAAGTTGAGCTTTGAAGAAACTTAAGAATTCTAAAAGGCAACAGTAGGTCACTATTCCCCAGTAACAGGCCAATATTATATATGGCAATGTTAAAGTTCAACTTGGTTGACAAATAGGAAAAGACTTTGAAAATATGAGTCAAAAATAAAGGAGAGAAAATAGGCTTATTTTATACTTTTTCCCTTTCTCAGTTTTTCCCCTTTTACCTCTCCACTTTTCTCTTTGCTCTTTCTCATCCTTTATCTTTATCTACACCATAAGATTTAAAAGAATACTGTTTTCTAATCATTATAGTCATATGTCTTTTCTAATAGCAAACAATCAATAAGCATTTAATAAGCTTCTGCTTAGCACCTATGTCTTAGACATTGTATTACATTCTGGGGTATTAGAGATTAGATGCAATTCATTATTGTTGGAACTATATCAACATATAGTAAAATAATATTACGTGGCACAATTTTTTCTTGGAAAAAATCTCAGTCTTGGGGTGGGATGGGGGTGAGTGGGAAGAAAAAGATTACCACGGATATCCAGAGTGGATTTTGCTGAAGGTCAAGAGGAAACAGCATGATTGACCATCGAGATAAAAAGAAGAAAAGAAAGGGGAGAAAATAAAGAAAAATAATGAACAAAAGAAAGGAAGGAAAGAAGGAAAAATCAGAATGATGTGCTTACAATTTATTTAAATGGAGATAGCAAAAGATAAAAAATAGTGTGGAAAAGAGAGGGGAATAAGTAAATGATTATTTGGAATACTAACATCAACCTATTCAAAGAGCAGGGAAGTTTAAATGGAATTGAAAGAAATGTACTTCTGTAAATTTGTAAAAAGTTTGAGGTAAAAACTTTAGAATAGCTCTTGAGAGATAATACAAGAATTCTGATTACCACCTGCCCTTCTCTACTCCTTCAGGGGACTTAAGAGAAAATACAAAATTAAAAATAATTCATTGAAATAATTCTAATACTCAGAAGTTTATAACCTATGTATCATAAGAAGAAAAAGACAAATTAGGGGGATTATGAAGAGAGACATAAAGATTTTCATTAACAGAGTGATAAGATCTAAGGTATTTACCTTTCTATTTTTGCTTTCTTTTTTTTTTGTACTCCTCCCCTACCATACCCCAATAACATAGTTACCCAGAAAATTTTGAAATTTTAATTGAAAAAATTCAGTTAGAGAATATCATCACTTGATATCTCTATTGATGGCACATTGAATAGAATTCTAAAGCTGGAGGGGTTCTTCAAGAGGATCCTGGAAGATAGGTGTTATTATTATCCTTATTGCACAAATGCAGAAACTGCAGCAAAGAAACTTGCCTATGGTCAGACAACTGGGTCAACAATTAGTCACATACTAAGTATCTGAGGTGGGATTTCAACATCATCAAATAAAATAAAATGACTCTTGCATACTAGTTTAACATCTATAAAAATAACATTATGTGTGTGCAAATATGTTTGCGTATGTACGATTTATTTTCCAATAACCAAGTGGCAAAAATATTATCTTTACTGATTTTAAAAAAATGTTTAAGAGGATCCTCTACTCTTATCTCTTATTTTTACATGTGATAGAAAAAGGGAAGCTGATTTGAGTGAGACCACATAATTATAGGCAGAACCAGAATAGGAAGCCAGGTATCCTAGCTAATAGTGTTCATTTCACTGTACCACACTAAGAGAGGAAGGGTTTAGTAGACTCTTTCAAAGAAAGAGCAGGGGAAGAAATTAATTTTACAAGAAAATAATGCTTTTATTGATTTATGAAAAGATCACAGATCATTCTATTTATGAAGAAAAGAATGGCAAAAAAAGTCCCTGCTTCACTTCAATATTTATTGACTTCCTTCTCTGTATAACTGTGTAATATACCATGCTAGTTTCTGGGACTCTCCTTTTTCATTTGTTTCAACCATACCTAACTCTACATGACCCCATGTATATATGTATCTATTAGAGTATGTAATGTTCAAAAAGGATACGAAATGAAATAAAAGCCCAGGGGAATGAGAAATTGCTATCATTCAGGAGGATTTCAAGAAAGCTCTGTGGATAAGAAAACTTTTAAAACACCCTGAAGGATGCATATAATTTCAATAGCTAAAATTGGGATAAGGGTGAATATTTTAGATTTAGGAAAATAAATGAACAAATTCCAATGTCACTCATATTCAAAGAATAGAAAAGAAGTCATTTCCATTCATTCTTGAATAGTCTATTTGAATTGGATTAGAAAAGGACTTCAGTACTTAAACACAGATCAGATATTGCCACTACTCTGCTCAAAACTCTACTGGCCCCCTGTTTGCCTAACAAGTAAAGTTTAAGCTCGTTGATTGACATTGAGTGTCAGACATATTTTGGGGCCATCAAATCTCTCCATTCTTATCTCATATATTTTCTTTCACAAATTCTGTTTCAGGAAAACCTGATTAATCAGCATGTCCTGCATGCACTATGTACTTTCCTACCTACCTTTGTTCACAAAGTTTCCAGTGCTTAAATAACGATAGCTAGCATTTTTGAGATTTTAAAAAGTTTTCAAAGACATAAATGTATTTTTAAAATATCTTATTTTAGCCTTATAAATCTTGGAGGTATGTACTATTATTTTATTCATTTTATAATTATGGGAACTTCCCTGATTATTAAATACCTGAGGTCAGTTTGAATTCAGGATTTCGTGGCTCCATATCTAAATCTCTACGTACTGTGCCATCTTGCTACCTAGGTAAAGAGACATGGGGACAGTAGTATGCTGCCGCAGATACCTTTGTGTGTCATTTTACAAGATTTTTAAAAAATTGATTCATGTGTACAGCAAAATCTTAAAATAATTTATAAACGACACTAATTTTAAAAGTAAAGCTTTCAAAATTTTAAGGCAAAAACATGATTTTTTTTTTTACTCATAATCCTCAAATAATCTTACAAGCTGAATTAACACAACCAAGATCATTCTAAGTAATAAAATACTTACCTAGAGCAAACAATCACAACCTTTTTTCTAACAAACAAATATTTTACACATAATTATTTGATGTTTACCACAGAAAAAATACCAAATTAATTGTTGGGACACATAGATAGATAGATATAGATATATACATATGAATATATACAGAGAGACAGAGATACACTGAGAGACAGACATACAGACATACACATACAAACTGAGACAGAGACAGACAAAAATTGAGAGAAAGATATAAACAGACAGAGAAATAGAATGTATAAGAATAGGAGAAAAGAAGAAAAATATGCAATATACTAATGTACTATATGGATTTGGAGGAGGGCACTTTGAAACAGATTATTCTTCATAAATCTATCAAGCAGAAGATTTCTTCACTTATGATGAACAAACAATTCAGTTAATCATGTGTAATTATGCCTTAATTTTGAATTTGTTTTTATTGGTCCATACCTATAATTTCTTTGTTTTAGGAAATATTGTGTAAAGAAACATTAATTATCAATGTATATCAGCAACTGTTCTTTTATTTTTATTTTAAAAAATATTTTTCAATTACATGTAAAAATATTTAACAATCATTTAAAAATATTAAGCTCCAAATTCTGTCTTCTCCCATTCCCCCCGCTTTTGAGAAGACAATTTGATATCAATTATACATATTTAATCATGCAAAACTTATTTCCATGTTAGCTATATATATATATATATATATGCTATATATAGTTATTTCTTTTTTTCTTATTGAAACTTTATTTTCAAAACATATGCATGGATAATTTTTCAACATTAACCCTTGCAAAACCTAGTGTTCCAAATTTCCCCTCCTTTCCCCAACCCATCCCCTGGTTGGCAAGTAATCCAATATATGTTAAATATATTAAAATATGTGTTAAATCCAATATATGTATACATATTTATACAAAAATCTTCCTGCACAAGAAAAATGAGATCAAAAAAGAAAACAAAATGAGAAAGAAAACAAAATGCCATGTTAACTATATTACAAAAGAAAACAGAATAAAACAATAAGAATAAAGAGATAAAAAGTATGTCTCACTTTTTATTCAGAATTTATCATTTCTTTCTCTGGAGAGGGATAGCATCTTTTATCATAAGTCCTTTGGAAGTATGTTGGATCATTGTCTTGATCAAAGTAGCCAAATAAGTCTCTCATGGTGATAAGCATACAATTTTTTTTTAAATTGTAGTCTTAAAGAATAATCTGGGACATCTTTTTCATATCCTTATACTTAATTTCTTTTTTTTTTTTGTCATCCTTTGCTACTTCTACTTCCATGCATGCTCTCTTAGTTTGAATGGTTACATCCTTTATGCCCCCTTCTCACTTTACCTTACCCAGTAGGGAACCCAGAATTAATATTAACAATCATTAACATTTACTTAGTGCTTTCATGTGTTGGGCAGTCTGATAAGTGCTTTATAAATATTATCTCATTTGGTCCTCACAACAATCCTGGAAGATAGGTGTTATTATTATCCTTATTGCACAAATGCAGAAACTAAAGCAAAGAGAGATTTAAGTAACTTGTCTATGGTCACACAGCTGGGTCAACAATTAATCACATAGTAAGTATCTGAGGTGGGATTTCAACATTATCAAGTAAAATAAAATTACTTTTGCATACTACTTTAACATCTATAAAAATAACATTATGTGTGTGCAAATATGTTTGTGTATGTACAGATATGCACATATGTGTTTACACACACAAATTTATTTTCCAATAACCAAGTGGCAAAAGTATTATTATCTTTACTGATTTAAAAAAAAAAAAAGCTTCATAGAAGTTAAATGGCATGCATGGTCACACAGAATGGGATTTAAATTTAGGATTCTCCTGACATCAGGCCCATGATCTATTCATTATAGTATGCTGCTACTTCGCAATAGCAATGTAGTTTTAGTTAAGGATATGTCACTTTTCTAAGACAAATTTCTCCCTTAAAATTTGTAGCTACATAGGGGCAAAAGAGCATGGAACAAGAAGACAAGGGTATTTCTATAAGAGGTGCCTTTTTTGATAAAATCTATGCCTTATCATTTCATCAAGGGGATTGATGGGAGTTAATTCATCAGGAGACCCCTGATCACTCCCCCCCTTTCCTCTCCAACAAGATGCTTATTCCCCAAATTTCTTTTATGTTGTCCCAAACTGAAATTTTTATAGTAAAGCACAGGACCTTGATTTCAAATCATTTGATCATTTGTTCTACTCTTGTGACAGTGAAATGAAAGTGTGCTTGGTGCATATACCTTCTTAAGGGTCTTAATATCTTTTTCTAGTTTTTTTTTTTTGTTACATGCATAATTCATTGATTTGCTCTTTGTCTCTTTTATTGACGTAGGCATTAAGAGATATAAATTTCTACCAAAATACTGTTTTGGCTGCAACCCACAAAGTTTTTTATGTTTCCTCATTGTTGTCACTCTTTTTAATGAAGTTATTGTTTCTATGATTTGAATTTTGGCCCACTCATTGCTTGGAATTATTTTCCAATTAACATTGAATCTAGGTTTCCACAGCCCTTTATAAAATGCAATTTTTATTGCATTATGGCAGGAAAAGGGCATATTTAATATTTCTGCTTTCTTGAATTTGGTTGTGATATTTTTATGCGGTAATACATGGCCAGTTTTTGTGAAAGTGCTTTGTGCAGCTGAGAAAAATGTATATTCCTTCTATTCCAATTTAGTCTTCTCCAGAAGCTAGCATATTTAAATTATCTAAGATTCTATGCACCTCTTGACTTCATTATTATTTATTTTATGAAAAAACTTATCTAGCTTTGAAAGTTGAGGTCATCCACTATACATAGCTTTATTATCTATTCTCATTTGCAATTCATTTACCTTTTCCTTTAAGAATGGGGATGCCATGCCATTTTATGAATTTACATTTTATATTGATATTATTTCATTGTCTATGGTTCCTTTTATTAAGATGTAATTTTCCTGCTTATCCCTTTTTCATATTATGGCTTGTGCTTTGTCTGAGATGACTGTTATCTGTGGCTTATTAACTACAGTGAAACATAATTGATTCTGCTCCAGCTCCTTATTTTAACTCTGTGAATGTGTCTGTTTTGTGTTTTTCTTGCATTGTTAGATTATCCATTCTATTCACTTCTGTTTTATGAGTGAGTTCATCCCATTTTTATGCATAGTTATGATTATCAATTATGCACTTTTGTCTCTTATTTTCTTCTGTTTTCTTCTCTTTCTCTTTCCCTTCCCCCTCTCTCCCTCCTTATTTATCTCTCTCTTTCTTTTTCTTCCCCTTCCCCATCTGTCTGTCTTTCTCTCTGTGTCTCTCTTTGTGAATGTCTCCCTGAATCTGTTTCTGCCCTTCCCTTTCTGACTCTGTCTCTATATCTTTCTAGAGCTTTTCTCAATTAGCAATTGAGTATAGATATATTTTTCTTCTTTGGGACATGTTAATTGAGGAAATTTCAAGCATTGCTAGTCCCCCTCCTCATTTTCTCCTTCAATGTGAAAGCACTTCCTTGTGTGCCGCTTTTATGTGAGATAATTTTCCCCATTCTTATTCTCCTTTTCCCATTTTTCAAAGGCATCATTTTTTCTTGGCTAACCATTTTTAACATTATTTTGATATAATTGCCCCTCATTCTATGTAGAATTGAATCTCTTTCTTTGTGGAATCCATCTAACTTCACAAATAAATTAAAATGAGAACATTCTTAGTAGATGTTTCACCTTCATATATAGAAAGGTAAACATTTAACCATATTGAGTCCCTTATAATTTCTCTTTCATGCTTAATTTTCTATGCTTTTTTTGGAATCTTTTATTTGAAAATCATATTGTCTCATTGACATGGTATTTTCATCTGGAATATTTGAAAGTCCATTGTTTCTTTAAATATTCTATTTTTTTTTCTTTTATGTTGAAGGATTATGCCGAGTTTTGCTGGGTAGGTTATCCTTAGTTATAATTGGAGCTGTTTTGTTTTTTGGAGTTTGATATTTCAAGCCCTCTGCTTCTTTAATTAGGCAAAAGCTAAAGTATGTATGATCCTTGCTGTGGTTTTTCAATATTTGAAAAGCTTATTTTGTACTGTTTATTTTTGTTTATTTTTGGCTGATTGAAGCATTTTCTCTTTGACCTGGAAGCTTTGGAATTTGGCTGTAGCATTTCTGGATCTTTTCATTTTAGAAAGGATGTGATGAATGGATTTTTTCAATTTCTATTTTACCTTCTGGTTTGAAGCTATATGGAGAATTTGCCTTGATAATTCTTGAAATATATTTAAGATCTTTCTTTGATGATGACTTTCAGGTAATTCAATAATTCTCAATTATCTCTCCTCAATCAGGTCAGTTTTTTTCAATGAAATATTTCACATTTTATTCTATTTTTTCTCATTTTTTGCCTTTTGGAATTATTAGTTTTACCTTGCCCAATTCTAATTTTTTAAGCAATTAGTATCTTCATCTAGCTTTTTTGCCTCGTTTTTCATTCTGCTTTTTAAGTAATTGCTTTCATTAGTTTATTTTTGTAGTTTTTCCTTTTCATCCTATTCCTTTTAAGGATTTTCTTCAACATTTTTGCAATTTTATTAACTGTCTTTTCATAATTTTCTTCCCTTGATTTCAGTTCCTCACCTAATTTTTCTTCTATCATTCTTATTTGATTTTGAAAATCATTTTTGCTCTTCTGAGAATTCTTGTACTTATTTGCAACTCACACTTTTTTTGAGGCTTTCCTTGTAGCTGTTTTGATTTCATTATCTTTTTAAAATTTCTTCAATTTTTTCTATCATCAGAGTAGCTTTTAATGATCATATTCTTTGTTGTTATTGTTGTTTGTTCATTTTTGCACCCTATTTCTTAATTTGGAATTTTGTGTTAATGTTAGGTTCTGTTTCTAACATGGGAAAAATTAATTTTCACCCATTGTTTTTCCTTTGTTCTTAGTTCTAGCAAAATTTCTTGTGTCTTAACTGCCAATTTCCCCCCTAATAGCCCAAATGTGTTTTCATTCAGGCCAATTCTTGAGATTTAATCTCTTAAGAGAGGTTACAGATATTTTCTTTTCCATTTTAAACAGAAATATATGACTAACTTATTACCAGTGGGTCTATTATTCTCCTTTCTGTGATACATCTTTCATTTACTACTAATGGGAGTTAAAGTAACCACTAAGGAATTAATTGGCCATTAAGCATTTTATTACTGATATTGTTTTTTTATAAATATTCACATAGTATTTGTGCTAGCTTGTGAAGAACTGAGATCAATAGCACCTAATAAATGTAGCCTGATGATGGGAGGTTTATAATAGGTACTTTAAAATGTCTAGAAATATCAAATAATTGTAGCTGCTTTTTTCAACATGACTACCATCTATTTATTTTTATAATTTTTGGTTCTGCTCAAGAGAACCATATTTTTTCTGTAAATGTGACCAACCAAAAGAGACTCATAAGAAATAAAGTTATCATCTGGATAAGTCAATTTAAAATGCATTTGTTTATTTATTTGGAGAATATGTAGAGACAGTTATATATTAAACTAGGTGTCTCAGTTCACTTCTTTGCTTTTTCTGGGAAGATGCTACCTGAAAGACAATATAACAAAAAGAATACAGTCCATGATTTTTAATAAAGCAGTCCTGGGTTCATATCCTGCCTTTGTCACTATATATCTGTAAGTAAATGATTTACTCTCTCTGATCTTCAGCAACTCTTTAAGAATTTAAGACATTCATAATTTAATATATCTAACTGTGGATTTAATTCCCATAACAAATACAAGGCAATGTTTATAATTTATGTCTATTCATACAGAAGGAAGGATAGAAGAAAGGAAGGGGGGGAGAAAGGGAGGGAAAAAGTGAGTGAGGGAGGCATGGAGGAAGAGAGGGAAAAAAGAAAGAAAGAAAGAAAGAAAGAAAGAAAGAAAGAAAGAAAGAAAGAAAGAAAGAAAGAAAGAAAGAAAGAAAGAAAGAAAGAAAGAAAGAAAGAAAGAAAGAAAGAAAGAAAGAAAGAAAGAAAGAAAGGAAGGAGGAAAAAAGGAAGGAAGAAAGGAGGAAAAAAGGAAGGAAGGAAGAAAGATTGAAAGAAAGAAGGAAGAAAGGAAGGAAGGGAGGAAGGAAGGGAGGGAGGGAGGAAGGAAGGAAGGAAGGAAAGAAGAAAGGAAGGAAGGAAGGAAGGAAGGAAGGAAGGAAGGAAGGAAGGAAGGAAGGAAGGAAGGAAGGAAGGAAGAAAGAAAGAAAGAAAGGAAAAAATAAAGGAAGGAAGGAAGGAAGGAAGGGAGGGAGGGAGAAAAGAAATGAAAATAGGTATGTACCAGACACCATGATAATTGGTTTATAAACATTATCGCATTTAATCATTATAATAACCCTAGTTGGTAAGAGCTATTATGAGACCACATTTTACAGTTGAGGTAGATAGTGATTAATTGATTAATTCATGATCTCCCAGCTAATAAGTATGTGAGGCTAGCTTTGAACCCCAGAATTCCTATTTGTGGCTAGTATAGAGTAACCTCTGAAAAAAAGTATGTGATCCTCTCAAATTCAGGTTAGTCATTAGTATGTTTTACTAGTATGCTAACCATGCCTTTAATATGAACTCTTTTTTAAAAGTATAGCAGCTACCAAAGAAGAGAATATATTTTGGGGCAACATTTGAAAAATCTGAAATTTAGGATCAGAGGATCATTGACTTAAAGGTATAAGGATATCTTCAAGGACATATAGTTTAGACTATTCATTTTTTAAATGAAGAAAGTGAAACTAAGAAATGTTCATAAGATCACAGAAGCTCAGAACTTAAAAGTTAAAGGGAACATTACTAATAATCTAGTCTAACCTGTACCTACAAGATTCCTAGTGTAAAAGACTTGACATTGGATTATATATTCTCTGTATGGATACTTCCAATGAATGGAGAAATTGTCACCTCTTATGGCAGCCCTTTCCATTTTGAGGAGCAGATCTAATTATTAGGAAGTTATGTTTGTGAATTTTTTTCCTCCATAGGAATTTAAGTGACACGCCCCAAATCATATTTGTCAGTGCTTCTTTAATTTTTTGCACTTTTAGGCAATCCCGGGATATAAACTAAGTATAAAAAATGAACATTTACTACTAATAATAATTTACATCATAATTTCATGATCTTCAAAAATCTGTTGCATGACCCCATTTGGCACCATGACCCACAGTTAAAGAGGCTTTGATATATGTCATATCTGCCACAAGAAAGAATTAAAACTAGGCATCTAATTCTAATCCAATTACTTTTTATTTCATCATGCTATGTGAATGTATATTTTTTCATTCTTATTATAGATTATATGACACATTTTTTTTATTTTTAACTATTAGATGAATAGTTTAGAATAAAACAAATTCTTGAAGAATGAACTTCATTTTTTGCTCCATAAATGTGATATAGTGTTTCCCAATAAATGTTTCACTAATGCATATCCTGGAGAAAGTTATGGCTACTTGGTGGACTTGAGTAGGTTCTAAGAACCTACTTATTCCCCAACAAGTCACCAAAAAGTCGTGAACTCAGCTATGAATGTGAAGAGATGATTCCCCCCATTACCAAGCCTATATCTCTGATCCTCCCCAATTTGCCTCTCTGAACTATTTTATTTTACAGTAGAGTTTCTTTTTGAAAATCAAGGCATAAAATGTATTAAAATAAGAGGCGTACTTATCATATTACTATAGTAAAAGTTGAATCCCATTTATTTCCATCACCATATTTTCTCATTGAAATCCCTTTTCCTTTCCACATAATGATGGTATGAGAACAAAATGGGTACAATGTTACCATTATTCATGCATGTTAACACTATTAATGAGAATAACTTAATAGGTCTCTTTGTCAGGTGCAATTAAATTGGTGTGTTGAAGACCAAATAGTACAAATCATTAAATATAGGCTGACATTGGCTTGCAACTAAAAGATCTATTGGCTTTATAGAAAATTTCTTTCCCAAATTGGAATTTTGGAAATTACAGTAGAAAGACTGGTTGTTCTTTTCTTCTTTGATCTAGTTGTAAGCAGAAAACTTCTGTAAACCAAATGAGTGGGGAAATGAGGTAAGGGAAAGTGTGGGGAAAGAACATAGAGAACATTGGGATGAGTTAGGTATCTTGTTTATGCTAACTTATCCTTCTCAAGGAAACCCAAAACAAAAATGCACAAAAAGGTTATATAGATTTGGGGAGAAATTAATTTTTTAAGAAAAAAATGGTCCATGTAAAAGAACCTAAGTACATGTCTTTCCTCTGGCACTATATGACCTGATGAAAAATATGTTATATTTCTGGATCTTAGTTTATTTATGTGTAAAATAATAGCTAATTACAAACATTTTTATAGTGCACACTAAATGCCAGGCACTGTGCTAAATGTTTTACAATTATGATAGAATTTGATTCTCCCACTTACTCTTGGAGATAGGTGTTACTATATTCCTATTTTTCAAAGGAAGAAACTGAGTCAAACAAGCTTAAATGATGAAGTCAAAGTCACCCAGCATATATTTGTGAGTGAATTTGAGCTAACGTCCAACATTCAATCTACTTCACCATCTAGCTTGTCCTCAAATGGACCAGACGCTATCAAAGAATCTTTTTAGTTCTAAATGTATTACTTTGTTTTTATTTTTAAGTATACACATTTCCATGGAACATTATCAGTAGATTATAAAAATACATAGTTTATAACACTTTAATTCTAACACAGAACTTATCATTCCAGTATAGAGATATGAAAACTAATACTTAAATATGTGAAGTTTCCTGGGCTCTGGTTTTATAGCTTATAAGTATGAGAAGCAAGATTTTTCATTTCAGTCTTTTTATTCCAAGATATGTCAATTTCCTATTTTTGTAGGATTTTTTTCTATTTAAAAATTCTGAAGTTCTCAAACAACAAATAAAAATACCTTTCCCATATACTTTGTTCACTCTCAAGTTGTCATAGGGCACATTTAACTGTTTTCAATCTTGTATTTAAATACCTGGTTGCATTAGCTGAAATAAAGTAATATTCCAGTAATACTTTGCAATCAAAAAAATCTGTCATGAAGATTATTCCTTTGTTCTTTTCCCTGAACAATATTAGCACTAGCTATGAAACTATTTTATTCTTAAACACACATCATACACACATACACACACACACACACACACACACACACACACACACACAATGAGAGGATTCTGGGAAGATGGTGAAGTAGGTCAGAAAATTTCAAGTCCTCCAGATGTTACTTCACAAACAGACCAATATTGTGCTTCAGGGAAAACATAGGCTAGTGAAAAACAAAAAAGACAGGGGGCAGAACAGGGTTCCTCCTGGGAGAGAAAAAAAAAAAAAAAAGAAGTCCCTAAAAATACTCCAAGATCAGGGATTAACCAATGTGAAGTATAAACACCTCTGGGCAACCTTTGCAAAAACAGCAAGCAGGAAGCCCTGGGACTACATGGAAATGGGGAGAGCTTCAGTCACAGGGTGGGGAGTCGGGCGTCTGAGTTTTGGAACACTGAGAAAACCTTTGCTGATTTGGAACTCCAGGCTCAGTTGTGCTGCAGAGACATGGCCCTACATGAGAAGGAACCAGCATACCTGATGAAGGCAGAAGCAGTGGAACAAAAAAACTGCTTAGCTACAAGCATTTGCAGGAAAGAGTAGTTCTTGGTTTGGGTTTGTAGATCAGAGGAAAGAGGTGAAGTAAAGCTAGAGGCACTGTCCCCCATCCTTCAGGATTAGAGGTGCTTACATTAGCAGTTTTCTTTTTTTTTTTTTTTTTAATTAATAAACAGGCAAAGAAGAAAGAAGCCAACCATAGAAATTTACTCTGGAAATAAGGAAGAACAAAGGAGGACAGTAAAGTAAAAAAAAAAAAATTAAGCCTCTTCCACTTTAAAGAGTAGCATAAAATGATTACATACATGGAGAGAATTTATAGAAGAACTCAAGAAAGACTTGGGGAATGTAAAAAGGATGAATAGGGGGAAAATTAATAAAATAAAAAGTGTACAGCAGAGAACAAAAGAATAACCTACAAGGTTATTATAAGGAAATAAAGAAAAGAGAAAATCATGAATATATAATCTCATATAATTAGGTATACTTTCTTGAAATAGAAATTTATTGTTGTATATTTTGAAACCTCCCTGTGTAATGCCAGAGAAACTGAGGCAAGATAGAGATTAGGGAGCTTTTGATATTTTATTTGGACTTCTGAGAGGGAGAGATTTTCTGGGACCAAAGGAATCATTTTGGTCCCAGGGCTTATATCTTAAAGCATTCAGCATCAGCTTCAAATGTGAGATTCTAATGATTTATATATGTCTCCAGAGATCAGTGTAGACAAAGGCAAGGGGTGGAGTCTTAACAGGGTTAAGCACCAGGAATTTCCATGCAGGGACCATCAATCTGGTGCTGATAGGGTAGGGGGTGAAGACCATGAATTCTGATAAACTGGGAGTGAATAGGGTAATTAGTTAGAGACAGAAAGTCTGGAACTTAGAAATAGAGGATGCCAGTTAGGTATCTGAAATAAGACAGCTGGAATGTCAAAGTGGCCAGATCTCGACAGCCCTAATTATCTCAGTCCTAATGAACAGGAAAGGGGGTTGCAACCAGGGGGATTGAGGCAGAACAGTTTAGGGAAACTGAGACAGGATGATTTAGGGAAACTGAGGCAGAACAATGAAAGGAAACTATGGCACAACACCTGATGTTCTTTTGGGCACATGACAATACTTTGTTTTGTTTCCCTTTTCTGCTTTTTCTTCCTATTTTTTGTTTAGCTTTAAATTAAAAAAAAAAATAAAGAAAAACAAAACAAAACATCAGTGTCTTAAATTCATGAAGTTGTGACCTCCATCTTTCCAGAGGGTAAAAAATGAAGTGGTATGGAGACTGAAGACCTGAATTTGAATCTTGAACTTGCTTCTTGGATGACCTTGGGTAAGACAATATCTAAGAATTTTAATCTCCTCATCTATAAAATGGGGAAGGAAAGGAATCAGACTAGATACCTTCTAAAAACCTTCCATTTCCATGATTTTATGAAAATCCAGAACCTTTTTACATGTAATTTTATTTAAGAAATCTCCTGCAGTCTCACAATAACATCTTCTCACTAATGTTTTCTTTACCTTATACTATCCTGATGTTCAATGAAGCATTTTTTGGCATTTGTTATTTGCTTAATGCTAAAGACCAACATGTTGAACAAATTGAGTCTCAAAAAAAAGCATGTATTAAATGTTCTCTATTATCAAGACATTGTCATAACAATTGAGATATAAAGAAATAGCAAAATTGTCCCTCATAATCGTTCATGGAGAGAATATCCAAAAGTTTATGTATAAACAAGATAAACATGATATAAATTGAAGGTAGTCTCAGGGTGAAGACACTTAAATGAAGGAGTATGGGGAAAGCTTCTTGAAGAAACTATTATTTAAGCTGAGCCTTGAAGAAAGGTATAGAAACCAGGGAATAGAAATGAGCAAGCAACAAATTCCAAACATGGAAGGCAACAAGGAAAAATGCTAAAAATTGGGAGTGATTTCTCAATGTTCCAAATGTTCCTTATGTAAAAACTAGCAAGGATCACTAAATCATATATTATGTTCAGTTCAATCATTTTTTTTTCTTAAAAGCTAAAAAAAAAAAAAAAATCTTCAAGAACAGTATAGATATTTTGCTTAAAATAAAGCAAACTATCCAGGACTGCAAGATCACTTCTCATAGGAGAGGGGAAAGGTAGAAAAATCTTTACCTGAAAAATATTAATACTATTTAAGACAATAAGGTCAAGAACTTAACCACTTAAGAACTGGCAGTAACTCATTCTATTCAGTACTGATATTTGTGCTTTACTAAACATATGCATTTTTAGCAAATGAAGTTTAGGATATTTATTAACAGGAAATGTTAATTTACTAGATTCTAATACTTTTCTGAGGTCATTTGGAGAAGAACAAATGGAGAGCCTAACTGTTAACTCAATGCAAGACATATTGAGAATCTGCAATTTCACCCATCAAAAAGACAAAAATACCTTGAGATGATGAACCTCTATATTATTTTTTGCTTTTTCTTTGGATCCTAACACCACAGTGCCTGGAAAATAATAAGAAATTAAAATAAATGCCTGTTGATTGATGGGTGGACTTGTGAAAAGGCACATTATCCATCTTGACAGAATTGCATAACTGCAGAAGCTTTGTATGGAATTATTCTAAACAAACAGTAAAACTGAATAATCATTCAATCAATCAATCAGCACATTTTTAAGCATCTAACGTCAGACATTGTGCTAGGTCTCAGGGATCCCAAAAGACAAAACATAAGACTTTTAAAGATCTTTGTTTTATTATGACAACACATACATTTAAAAGTATGTATAAAAAGTGTATAAAGTAAATTTAGTCTCTCTTTTTTTTTTTTTTTTTTATTGGTGCCACTGAAAATGATGAGGATTTTGTAGAATTTGTGCTTAAGTTCAAATCACAAATCAATGGAAACTATTTAGGAGGAAGTGAAGTAAATTGTGTGATATCAAGTAATGTCTAAAAGGCTAGAAAGGTAGGTTGTCACTAGTTTGGTAAAGGATTTTAAATGCCAAACAAAAGAATTCCCATTTGTTTTTGTTGTTTGTTTGTGTTTGTGTTTGTGTTTTGTTTTGTTATGTTTTTTTTTTGTTTTGTTTTTTGTTTTTTTTTTGCTGAGGCAGGTAGGATTAAGTGACTTGCCCAGGGTCACACAGCTAGAAACCAGATTTGATCTCAAGTCCTCCTGACTTCAGGGCTAGTGCTCCATCCATTGTGGCATCTAACTGCCCCTATTCCCATTTCTTCCTAAACGTAGTAGAGGTTTTACTACATGTCCTTGATGGTCCTTTTCATCTCTAAATCCAAGAAAATATTAGGTCAAAGAGCATAAATATATTTTTTCTTATTGTATAATTCTAGATTGATTTTTAAAATCAAATCCATTCAAAGGACAAGATGGTATTTGAGTAGTCCTCTCTACTACCCATTGACTCCCTGAAAGTAAAGGAAAGCACTTAGTATTACTCTTTTGCTGTCCTTGTCCCATTATTGCTAATGTCCTTAAAAAGTCAGAATCTTTCCAGAGTTGTGCTGATGCTCTTGCTGGCTTTGGTTGAGGCTACCATCTACAATTCTATCCATCTCTCTCCTTCATTTCTCCCTGTTTGAGTGCATTTCATTATGACCAGGAAACCCCAAAACTCTGAAAAATCCTTAAAGGAGAAAACCTCCTTGGACTCTGCCTCAGGGAGGGGACTTCACCCTAAACACAAACAGTTTTCATCTTTGTTATCTGGCTCAGTCCAGAAATCCATTGAATTCAATTCAAATTCTATCCCTAGCTGAAACCCAGCCTGGAGCCAACCTGGGACTCCACCTACACAAGTCTTCTTCAGCTTGTAGCCAAAGCCCCCTACTATAAAAGAGCCAAGCTGGAGCCCTCTCTTTGCAGAGGTCCCAAACATGGCAACCTTACACCTGGCATGTCAAAGGATTTCTGCCTACTGGAATCTTGGTTCTGGTGTCTTTTATCTCTACCTTCAACTTTAGAAACTAGACTTTACTTCCAAACCCCATAATAAACCTCTTTTATCAATCTAGGTTTTTGGGTCTGTAAATTCTTTTACTGGGGACTCTGCGCAGCTACTAGACCTCATTTAACTCTGTATTCTTGCACTGAATCCAAAGGGGTTGCAGGGGAGCTCTATTTGACTCTCTGTACCCTGAACCTGCCACTAGACCTCAATTAAACCTAATTTCTTTTAGGTACCCCTTATCTAGTTTTCATCAATTATTACCATGTTTGTTTTTTAAGAGGAAAGAAACTAAGTGCTTATGCAAAATGGCCCTGTAGTTTTTACCCCACCTATCACATTGAATCTAACTATGAATTTAACAAATGAAATTAATTACAAGTAAAAATATAGAGTGGTCTCACAAGTAGTCACATATAGTATTAGGATAGGTAGATACAGAAATAGATGGATATATATATATATACATATATTTGTATAATTTCTACATAAATTATATATATATATATGTGTATATATCATACATGTCTGCTTATACACATATACATATATATATCTATATCTATACTACATGTGATTTCACATATATATATATATATATATATGCATACATTGTGGTATATAGACAATATAGTTTAATGATGATACTGTACAGATTAGTTCTTGTTTGATTCTCCTACATTAATTATAGTTATAAATAGTAACTTAATTTAAGAGGAAAAAAAACCTTTAAAATTCTTTAAGATCTAAGTGTTCATACAAATCATGAGGTTAATTACATATTCTAAAATTATGCAAATGATCATTTCAGTAGTGAATTAATCAATGTTCATCACTTGAAAAATAGCTTTTAAATTATTTTCCCCCATAGAGATGTGTCAGAGTAGTTGAAATTCTCATAGTGAGCTTCCCTTTTTAAGATTTTTTTAAACTGGCAGATGAAGATCCTTGAGTTATTTTGGTGTTGAGCAACAGAAACAGTAGGCTATTAAATTAGATACAGGTGTAAAATTCCTGAAGGATATTCCAGGCTCCGCTTTGCTATTACTTGGAACTTATATGTTAGCCATAAGTGTTCACTACCTCTACTCCTGGTCTTTGTTGAAACGATGACTTAAAGAGAAAAAGCTGCTAACATGAGCTAATATGTAGGAAGAGAAATCAAAAAAGGAACAATCACTATTTGATTGCCTAGATATAGCACACTTATTTGCCTGGACTATAAAGCAACATTTCCAATTCTGAACTGTAATAATATATGCTTCTCTCTCTTCTACCTGTCTTTACATAGATACATGCCGACCCTTCTACCTCAGTTTTCTTCATAGCATATCTGAAGCATCATCATCTACATGTGGCCTTTTCTGATCCTCCCACTAGTAGCATCTCCCCCTATTACATTTATTTAATATGTATGAACTTATTTTGTTATATTTTAAGCATTTATATGTGTGCACGTCAACTACCCAATAAAATATATTTTTTAAGGACAAGAACTGTTTGATTTTTATCTTGTAGACTCAGTATATAGTCCTAGCAAACAATAAGTGTTTAATAAAATATGCATTGATGGATTGTCAAAATAAATGCTGATATTATACAAGGTCAATGCACTAGGCAGAAGGGATTCTGTCTCCTTAGCAGTAAGCAGTTAGCATAGTCATTCTTATTCATTAAAGGTCATTAAGTGGCCTGAATCTAGTGATGTAGGAAGTTAATTCACAAATTAGAAAGGCTATGTTCTAAAGTCCTCAAATTGAAATGGAATTTGCCAAGTTGTCTCATTCGACCTATAGAATTACTTTTTTTCTTTTTCTAGATCAAACCCATCATTACAAAGGGCACTATATCATTTTTTTATGGTCAAATACATTTAACCCATTTGATCCAATATTCTCATACATATTGAAGAGACAAGGACTTTAAAGACCATCTCTAATCTAACCTCTAGTACCTTGAATATAATATATAAAATGTTCTTTTTGGCAATTAAAATGCCTTACATACAGGCTCCAACTTATGATTGCTCCAAATTTATCATTACTCTAAACTTACTATTTGATATACTAGATCTTGTAACAGCCCTGTATAGCCCTGGGAAAGATACTTAGCATCTCTGAATCTCAAACTCAATAATCCTCTGTCTTACATGTACTTTCTCTCTTATTGAATGGGCTTCAATTTTATTTTTTAATTTTGACAATTCTCTCAGTTTATATGATTTATGATTTTGACCACCAGATTTGGAAACATGGATCAATAGTTGATCTTAAACATATTAATCTTTCCTCTATAGTCCTTCTAAATAGAAAAATCCTGACATCCTTTTGGATGATTCCTCTTTTATCAAACAACGTCTTTCAGATAGACAAAATTGTTTCAAAATTTACAATCTAATGAAATTGTAAGTGAACAGAATCCATCTCATTCAAAAGTAATTAAATATGGATATATCTGTAACGTCTCTTGTTTTTTTTTTTTTTGTTGTTGTTGTTGTTCAGTAGTGTCTGACTCTTCATAGCCTCATTTGAGTTATCTTGACAAAGATATCAGATCAATTTGCTATTTTCTTCTCCAGCTTAATTTACAGATAAGGAAAACTGAGGCAACCAAGGTGAAGTGACTTGCCCAAGTAAATGTCTGAGAACAGATTTGAACTCAGGAAGAGGAGGTTTTCTGACTCATGGGACATTGTATTGTTATTTACTGATCCATCTATTTCTCCCTAACTTTCCTAGCAAAGTTGTAATAAAGATATTAGTTTTATGGATTACAACCTCCTGGATTATGGAACTTTGGTTTATATAATAGATAATTTAATAGAATATTAGTATCCCATAACTAAATGCATATTGCAATAGCAAGTGAGTTTAAATAAGTGATCTTGAAAAGTATAGTATACTATCCATGATGGCATATCCAGCAAACCAGAATGTGATTTTTTTTTTCTCTAAGGGGACTGTGATCTTGATTCATGGATATCCTTTTTAGTTATGTACATCAGAATCTATTTCTGCCTGTTCATCTTGTATCCATGGACTCCTATATTTCCACCATGCATTGTTCACTCAGTATTTTAGGCCTTCCTTCCTTTCTTTTGATATTGATCGCATACATTTGTTACTGGAGAACATGGACTTCTCTCAGTATCCTTTGTCCTAGAGATTGGCCTATCATTTTGTTTGTTTGTTTGTTTTTTCCTCCTGGTCAATATTCATCTTATACCAGCTGTAACTAGAAATTAAAAATTATATATATATATATCTAAAGCTCTTTGGAAAGTTCCAGTTAATTTTGTTTATTAAGAAAATTAAAAAAAAAAACTTCTGGAAATGACATATTTAAATGCTATCTTATTATAAAAGTATTTTGCTATTCTGTATATTTTACAATGAGTTCTTAAAATTGAGCACAAAAAGTTCCTCACATTATGCAAAATTTATAGTAATTCAATAAAAACTTGATTGAGTAATTAATACCATGGGGTTCATTTTCTAATTTCAGCTAATCTGGATACTAGTATGATCCATTATTCCCAAATATCTTATATTTTCTCTGATGGCACACTGTGAAATCATTTCAGGAGAAAAAAAAAATAGATTTAATTATGGGCTGTCTTTCTCCAAAGCCAATTTGACTAATTAATTTGAGATCTTCCAGGCTTACTCATCATGTCAACTTTGGAGGCAGGTATGATTCAGAAAATTTAGTAAAATAAAACTTAAAATAAAAGGTGGGAGTCTATATTTTAGACATCTTTCTCCAATTCTCATCAAGTATTATCTATTTTCACTCATATGCAATTTTTTAACTTGAGTCACTTTATTTAAAAATTTTTTATAATCACACTAAATTAAAAAGACATATTTTATAAACGACATTTGATTACAGAGTTATTCAGACTATTAAATAATTCTTTTTAAAGATCGTGAGGCAAATGAAATGGCACAACCAAAAGACAGATAATAAATAAGTATCTTTTCTATTGTCTTAGGCGAAGGTAATACAGTGGACAGAGTGCCAAGTCTAGAGTCAGGAAGACTTATCTTACTAAGTTCAAATCTGACCTCAGATAATTGCTAGATGTGTGATCTTGAGCAAGTCACTTAATCCTATTTGCTTCATTTCCCTCACCTATGAAATGAGCTAGAGAAAAAAATGGCATGTCAGCATGTTTACCAAGAAAATCCCAAATAAGATCATAATTGGAGAAGACTGAAAATGACTTACTTAATAACAACATCTTTTATGACAAGGTACAGATATAGATTCTCAGCAAGTCCTATTCATTATAGATATTTAATAGTTGAGAATTATTAGCTATGAACTGTTAACAAAGGAACCATAATGGGATGTGTTCAGAAAAAGTTGCTGGGGTTTTTGATCTATGTCATGATATATTGCCTCTCTTAAGACTAGTTTCTAAATTCCGTTACTTATGGCATGGTGAGAAATGCCATTAAAAGTGTCATAGCAAATTAAGTAATGAGATGATTTGACACATGAAAGAAAATTTAAAACAGTGGTTTTTCTATCAGCTGTCACAACTCATTTAGATAACAATTGTCTACAACTGCAAATCTCTGATTCAAATTGTCAGTAAATGTCTTGGTGAGAAAAAAAAATACAACAGTGGCTCTAAGGCTGGGTTTTATCTATCTCCAACATCCTGTTTGGTTACTTGTTCTACTAATTTTGAACAAGCCTACTACTTAGGCCTGCAAGATGAAAAATTGGAGATGGAGAATACTGAAAAGGCATGGACCAAAAATATTCTCAAAGATATTCTGAGTAAAGTCTGATGCTATTCTGAAGACTTGTCCCCTTGTCCTGTTACTTTATCACATGTGCTTTATAAATCTTTTCAGTATTCTCCTTGAGGCACCTGCAGTATATCTGTGAACAAAGGAACTTGATAAGAGAGGAATACCAGGTTTTTAAATTTTCCTTGCCTTTGTCCATTTGTCACTGTATCATTGTTACTGAAATAGCCTATTATATGGTTTAAAATGTCATTTTTTTTTCCTTTTTGGATAGTTTTTTTAAAAGAAAACCTCATTCAAGTGTTTGAGAATTATCATGATGAATATTAACCAGATCTTTCATGATCATAATGGGATATAGAAATAGACAAAGAGGAGATATTTGCATTGAAATCATAATGAAAAACCACTGCTCTTATAGTTAGGTATCAGCTGAATATTTTGTGTGTTTGTGTGTGTGTTTATACATGTGTATGTTTATATGCATGTGTATATAAACATGCACATATATAACAAGTGTAATGTGTATATATGTACATATAATACATGTAACTATTTTTCAATAACCTAAACAAATATAAATTTATTTTTATTTCTAAAAGTATAAACAAAAGGAAGAGATATATTTTTGGCACACAGCCTAAATTAATTTTAATTGTCATGCAGCATGACAAAGTCAAAGTCTTACTAAGCTTATTTTAGTTTCTTAAAATCAACTTATAAAAATGTGTCCTTGTTCAAACTGAATTCCAGTGTTGTATGATATATGGATATAAAAGATGAAGTCAATTTTGTGTTCTAATATTCTTCTTTCAGTTTAACCTGTTTTGATGAAGAA
Organism: Sminthopsis crassicaudata; assembly: GCF_048593235.1. NCBI lineage: Eukaryota > Metazoa > Chordata > Mammalia > Dasyuromorphia > Dasyuridae > Sminthopsis > Sminthopsis crassicaudata. The sequence goes on from NC_133620.1 coordinate 177,000,609, forward strand.
AGGTATCCTAGGCATATTTGCAGAAGACTATATATACTAGATATGTTTACCAGTTCTAAGTCACTAACTTTTGATAAGAAATGAGAATGTGGAAAAGGGACCATATAGCAAGAGATGTAGGGAAACAAATGGAGCAGAGTACTCAATATTCTACCTTCATGAGTGAACAAAATACATTAAAATGGAAATTTGGGGGAAATATTTAACAATATTTGGCAAAATTAAAAACAAAATAGAACATAGATAATAGTCAATATTTATTTGTTTTTTAAGTCAACATGTATCTACAATGATCCTTATATATGGTTTAATAGCTTCTATTTCTATGTAAGTTTGATACCAGTGTTGTAGAGGACAGAGTAAATTTCTCTAAATGTTTAGACCCTATTCGATAGGAATACTTTAATTGACATTATGATCATTTTCTAATATATCTCTGCCATTTTACCTTATTAGGCTTGGAATTAACTTAGGAAAAAGAAAAACATTTCCTAAATGTTTCCTATTGTCTTAGGCAAAGGTAGTACAGTGGACAGAATGTCAGGCCTGAAGTCAGGAAGACTCATCTTCCTAAGTTCAAATCTGATCTCGGATAATTGCTAAGTGTGTGATCTTGAGCAAGTCATTTAATCCTATTTGCTTCAGTTTTCTCACCTATAAAATGAGCTAAAGAAAGAAATGGCATATCATGTCAGCATTTTTACCAAGAAAATCCCAAATAAGATCATAATTGAAGAATTATCATATATCTTGGCATAGGTCAAAAACCTCAGTACTTTTTCTGTTAAGTAAAAAGTAACTGAAACCTTGTTGGAAAACATTTTCTTATATAAAAACAATATTAAAAAAATCAAAGCAATTGAATTTTTTATCTTAGAGCACAAGTTGTTTTTCAGATTTATTTGACAGAATTTACTATCCATCATATATTTATATAAAGTTTCCTATATTTTTAGCAAATGTTTTTAATTTTAACTAGTATTATTATTTTATACTCCTTCACTAACTTTCAACCCAAATCAAATTCTAAATTTCACTAGCTCTGTATGAAATACTTTTGAGTTGCAAGAAATGACTAATAAAAGAAATTTAAATATAACCAAGATTCAAAGAACATTTGCATACAAAGGCTCTCCTAACTGGAGGAGATAGTAACTAGTGATCTCTGTAATCATTTCTTGCTTGAGGGGCAGAGTTAGCAAAATTTTAATAAGATCTATTTTTACTTTTGCTTTATCGAAGATCAGAATTGCTATATCTGGTTTTTTTGTTGTTGTTTTGTTTTTTTTTTTTTTTTTTACTTCAGCTGAAGTATAATAAATTCTGTTCCAGCCTTTTACTTACTCTGTATCTGTCACTTTGTGTCAAATATGTTTCTCATAAGCAACATATTGTAGGATTTTGTTTTTTTTAATTAATTCTGTTATTTACTTCCGTTTTATGGGAGAGCTTACCCCATTCACATTCACAGTCATGAGAATTTTCTACACTGTCATTAGTCCTGCTTTTTTTACCCACCCCACCCACTGTCTTATCTCCTATCTCCCTTCCCTCTTCTCTTAGTAGTGTTATCAACCTCCTTAGCCCACTACCTTATCTTCTGTAAACCCTTCCCCACTTCTCTTATCTTTTCCCTGTTTCTGCCCTTCCTTTTATCATGTCCCTTCTTTTTCCCCCTCTTTCTCCTCCTACTTCTTTATAGGATTAAATAAATTTCAACACCCAACTGAATGGTTAAATTATTCCCTCTTAGATCCAAAACTGATGAAATTAAGCTTCAGACAATACTCATTCCCATCCTTCTTTCTCTTGATTGTAATAGGTCTTTTGCATCTCTTCATGTGAACTAACTGTCCCGTTATGCCTATCTTTTCCTCTTTTTTCAGTACATACCTTTTTCTACCCCTTAATACCTTTTTTCTTTGATGGCATCACATCAGAGTCCAATAGCAATCATACCTTAAGTATCATACCTTAAGTCCAGGTGATATTCTCCTCTGTCTAGTCCAGTGATAGATACAGTTATAAGAGTTACAGATATCATTTTCCCATCTAGGAATGTAAAGAATTTAGCCTTTAAGTAATACATACATATATATATATATTTCTCCCCTCTTTACCTTTCTATGCTTTTATTAATAGAAATAATTGAAAGTTTCTTACTTAATTGAAACTCCATTACCTCTCCTGACAGATGATACTGAATGTTACTGGTTAGTTAATTGTTGGTTTTAATCTTAGGCTGCCTTCCAGAATATGGTATTCCAAGCCCTTCAATCCTTTATTGTGGAAGCTGCCAGAGCCTAGATAATTCTGTTACTCCTTGATATTTGAATTGTTTTTGTATTGGAGCTTGTAGAATTTTTTTCTTGAGACTGTGGTTTTGGAGTTTTGCAACAAAGTTCCTTGGGGTTTTCCTTATGGTATCTCTTTCCAAAAGTGATAGATAGATTCTTTCAATCAATATTTCCCCCTCTGGCTTTAAAATATTAAGGTAATTTTCCTTAATGATCTGTTGTGAAATGTTATCTGGGTTCTTTTCTTTTTGGTCATGGCTTTAAGGTGAGTCAATAAATTCTAAATTGTCTCTTCTGGATCTATTTTTCTGGGTTGGCTGTTTTTACAATGAGGTATTTCATATTTTCTTCCATTTTTTTCATTCTTTTAGTTTGTTTGCCTGATTCTTTCTGTTTCACAAAGTCATTAGCTTCCATTTGCCCTGATCTAGTTTTTAATGCGTGATTTTCTTCAGATATCTTTTGTAATCTCTTTTTCCATTTGGTTTATTCTGTCTAAATAGTTGTTTTCTTCAATTTTTCCCTTGCTTTTCCAAAGTATTGATTCTCATACTTTCCTCTCATATCCTTTCTCTCTCTCTCTCTCTCTCTCTCTCTCTCTCTCTCTCTCTCTTCCTTCTACTCTCTTATTTGTCTTTTAAAGTATCTTATGAGTACTTCCAAAAAACTTTTTTGGGCTTGAGACCAATTCATATTGCTCTTTGAGATTTCCTCTGTAGACATTCTGCCCATTCATAGTACATTCATAGTAGCTTTTTATGGTCAAGGTTCTTTTTTGTTTCTTGCTCATTTTCTTTCTTTTTCTTTTGGTATTTCCTCTTTTGTTTTTTTATGGTTGAGCTGTGTTCCTGGTGTAAAAGGAACACTGTCCCAAGCTTCTTGTGCAGTTTTCAGTCTTGACTTTGAGCATAGGGATTCCTTGTGTTTTATGGGATATCTTTGCTTGCTTTTTTCAGGAAACAGCTTGGTTTCCCAGACTTTGCCTTCTGAGCATGGATTGGAAGCTATCCCATTGATTTGCTCCTTTACTGAGCCAGGCCTGAAAATCTTAGTTGCTGATCTGCTGTGATTAAGATCTTCTTATAGGCTTTCCCAGAATCTATCTGAGCTGGGCTGAACACCCTTTTAACCCCATTGAGACTGACCTTTATTGAAGTTTTTTCAGTCTAATTTGAGTTTAAGAGTGGTTCAATTTTGTCATTATCTTTTCAGAGGCTTGGTTTCATGTGGTTTTTGAGGGAAACTGGAACACCTTGAGAAAATTCTTGATTTTACTCCATCTTTGCTTCACCAAAAATAGTGGCACCAATCTCTTACTCCCCATCCTGGCTGTCTCCTTAGAAAAAAATTAGGCAGATGATATTCTAGAGATATTCATTCACATCTATAAAACCCATGTGGACATATATAACATACATAAGCAAAATATAAATACATGTACATACCCACACATCTCTTACATAGAGAAACATAAAAAACTTTGAAGATATAAACTGTAGTAAACACAATATCCTGAGGATGAATATACACAATAATTTCAAATCATGTTAAATAAAAATAGACATTAACAAGCTACAGAATTTACAATAATTATGATGATCACTTTAATTGTGGCAAAATTATGTATCCTCTCAAAAGTGTAGGCCCTTCTCTATGATTGTAATAAGTTGCAAAGTAGGGGCAGCTAACTGATATAGTGGAAAGAGCACCAGCCCTGAAATAAGGATGACCTGAGTTCAAATCTGGCCTCAGATACTTAACACTTCCTTAACACTTAACCCCAATTGCCACAGCAAAAATAATAATAATAATAATAATAATAATAATAATAAGTTGCAAAGTATTGATAAGGAGTAGTTGTTGGAGCATTAGTCTGGCTATAATGCTGGAACTGAATTCAGGAATGTTGAGTTCAAATATAATTAGACATTTACTTTTTTGAGTGACCCAGATCAAGTCATTTAACTTCTGTCTAACTCAGGTCCCTCATTTATACAATTGGAAAAATAATAACATTCATCTAAGAAGGTTGTTGTAAAGATCAAATGAGAGAAATTTGTAAAGTACTTAGTGGAGTGACTAAAATAAAATGCATATTTATTAATGCTTAGTCCCTTTCCAGTGTTTGATGTTTTGTTGACTGTATAATTTGTACATTAGAAATTATGGAGAAAATGTTGAGAATGCAAATTAAACTTAAAAGTTTGTCATATATGTATATATTGTTCCTGTTGCTGCCAGTTCAATATTTGCCAGCACACTCTTACTTTCATTATTCTTCTCAAAAGACTAAATAAAATACATGTTGATTTATAAACTACTATCTCTGCAAAGAGGACAAATAGCTATCTGGCTCATAATTTTTTTGCTGTGCTAAATAAACCAAGCAAACATCAATGGCACTTTCAAATGGGAAACAGCTACCAAATATACTGGAAGGCTTCTCTGGGGATACTGTATAAAATTTGTTAAAATAGCTTTAAAAAATGGAAAAGAGGGTTTTTCCAGGTATAGAATATATTTCTAGAACTTGAAAAGACATTAGAATCCATTGTCAAAATTTTCAACATAAAAAGCACTAAACTAAGATTCTACAAAGTTGAAATAACCTCCTTTAAACCTGCACCTTAGCAGCAGAGAATTTTACCAGCTCCTTTTTCCTATGTCCCATCATGTGAGTTCAAACAAATTTATATCTTTTAAAACCCATTTATAATCATTTAAACATTTGGGGGGTAACATAAAATGTATCAATAGCAGTGAAAAAGAGCAAACTAAATAAAGTCATTAGAAATATGAAACTAAAATGTTTCAAATCACCATTACAGTTAATTTTATCTGTGATATATAATTAGTAAGAGATATTAGATACATTACTATTTTATAATGGGAATCTTTGAAATTTTTCCAATGTCAAATGCTCTAATATCAGTTTCAGAATTTACTTCTGCTTGCATTGAATGGAAGCTCAGGTATTTACAGTGTCTAGATTATTATAATTGTTATTGAACTTATTCCTAAAATCTTCAAGAATATATTGCTTCATTCATATGGTTACCTCTACTCCTGTGTTTAATCTTGTTTTTGTGGTTTAGTTTATGCAAATTTAAAAAAAATTATGTAATAAAAAGTGTCATGTTGACTTTCTGGTTTTCCATAATTTAACTTTTGAGCTGGTACTGGTGGCTGCCCCATTGGTTTGCTGCACGACTGAGTCAGAATTGAAGGTCTCAGTTGATGATTAAAAGAGAAGTACAAACCTGGGGGAAAATGTACAGCCTCTTTTTCTGATAAAGGTCTTATTTCTTAACTATGTAAAGAAATATATTAAATTTATAAGAATACAAGTCATTACACAACTTATAAATGGTCAAAGGATATGAACAGACAGTTTTCAGATGAAGAAATTCAAGCCATCTATAGTCATAAGGAAAAATGCTCTAAATCACTATTGATTGGAGACATGCAAATTAAAACAATTCTGAAGTACCATCTCATACCTCTCAGATTTGGTATGATGACAGGAAAAAATAATTATAAATATTGGAGGAATGTGGGAAGACAAGGACACTAATGCATTGTTGGAGGAGTTGTGAAATGATCCAACTGTCCCAGAGAGCAATTTGGAATTACTCTCAAAGGGTTATAAAACTGTGTTTACCCTGTGACCCAGCAGTGCCATACTAGGTCTGTAGCCCATGGAAATAATAAAGGAGGGAAAAGGTTCCAAATGTGTAAAAATGTTTGTAACAGCTCTTTTTGTAGTGGCAAAGATTTGGAAAATTAGTAGATCTCCATCAATTGGGCAATGGCTGAATAAGTTGTGGTATATGAAGGTAATTATTAATTAATTAATTAATTCTCAATAATTCTCCTGATATAATTTGTGTCTTGATTTCATTTAACTGTTTTTTTTTTTTTTTTTTTTTATTAACGAAAGGAGGAAAAAAGAAACCTACAGAAAGCAAACTCCTCAAAGAAACCAGGAGAAAACTCAAGCAAATAAATAGGCAAGGAAAGGCCTATATTACAATGAAAAACACCCTGAAGTAAAATTACTCATTACTTCCATGACTGTACTTTGTCTACAGTTATTTTAAATGGGATTTCTCTTTCTATTTCTTGCTGGTGAGCTTTGTCAGTAATGTATAGAAATGCTATAATATTTCTTGGAGTTTTCATTTTGGGATCACTTTCAGGAAGTGATTGATGAATTCTTTCAGGGGCTACTTCACCTTCTCATTGTAGGATATCAGGGCAGTTTCCCTTGATGATTTCCTGAAACAGACATGGTACTGATACTTAAACCAGGTAGGACGAAAGCAGAGAAAGAAAATTATAGACCAATCTCCCTAATGAATATTGATGCAAAAATCTTAAATAAAATATTAGCAAAGAAATTGCAGATAACCATCCCCAGGATAATACACCAACACCAAGTAGGATTTATACCAGGAATGTAGGGCTGGTTCAATATTAGGAAAACTATTAGCATAATTGACTATATCAATAACCAAATTAAAAAAAAACATATGGTCATTTCAACAGATACACAAAAAGCATTTGATAAAATCCAACACTCATTCCTATGAAAACACTAGACAGTATAGGAATAAATGGACATTTCCTTAAAATAGTCAGTAGCATCTATTTAAAACCATCAGCAAGCATCATACATAATGAGGATAGCATTGAACCATTCCCATTAAGATCCGGGGTGAAACAAGTTGCCCACTATCACCACTGCTATTCAATATTGTATTAGAAATGCTAGCCTTGGCAATAAGAAAATTCAAAGAGCTTAAAGGAATTAGAGAAAGTAATGAGGAAACCAAAGTATCACTCTTTGTTGATGATATGATGGTATACTTAGAGAACCCCAGAGAATCAACTAAAAAGCTATTAGAAGCAATCCATAACTTTATCAAAGTTGCAGGATACAAAATAAATCCACATAAATCATCAGTATTCTTATACATCACTAACAAAATCCAACAGCAAGAGATACAAAGAGAAATTCCATTTAGAATAACTGTTGATAATATAAAATATTTGGGAATCTATCTGACAAAGGAAAGTCAGGAGCTATATAAGAAAATCTACAAAACACTTTCCACACAAAGTTAGATCTGAGCAATTGGAAAAATATCAAGTGCTCATAGATCATGGATAAGTTGAGCAAGTATTATAAAGATGGCAATACTCCCTAAACTAATCTATTTATTTAGTGCTATACCAAATTCCCAAGAAACTATCTTACTGAACTAGAAAAAAAATAACAACAAACTTTATCTAGAAGAACAAAAAGTGAATAATTTCAAATGAATTAGTGAAGAGAAAAGCAAATGAAGGTGGCCTACCTATACCAGATCTAAAACTATATTATAAAGCAGCAGTCATCAAAACCATTTGGTATTGGCTAAGAAATCGGGAAATTCATCAGTGGAATAGGTTAGGTTCACCAAACAAAATAGCCAATGACTTTAACAATCTACTATTTAACAAACCTAAAGGCCCCACCTTTTGAGATTAGTATTCACTATTTAACAAAAACTGCTGGAAAAATTGGAAACTAGTATGGCAGAAAGTAGTCATAAACTCATACCTAACATCATATACCAACATAAAGTTGAAATAGATGAATGATCTAGACATAAAGAATGATACTATAAACAAATTAGAAGAACATAAGATAGTTTACCTCTCAGATTTGTGGAGAAGAAAAAAATCTGTGACCAAAGAAGAACTAGAGATCATTATTGATAACAAAATAGATAATTTTGATTATATTAAAATAAAAAGGTTTTGAACAACAAAACTAATGCAGACAAGATTAGAAGTGAAACAATAAACTGGGAAAACATTTTTACAACCAAAGGATCTGATAAAAGCCTCATTTCTAAAATATATAGAGAATTGACTCAAATTTATAATAGTTCAAGCCATTCTCCAATTGATAAGTGATCCAAAAATATGAACAATTTTTTAAATTCATTTTTCCAAATTATCCCCTCCCTCCCTCCACTCCCTCCCCCCGATGGCAGGTAATCCCATACATTTTACATGTGTCACAATATAACCTAGATACAATATATGTGTGTAAATACCATTTTCTTGTTGCACATTAATTATTAGCTTCTGAAGGTATAAGTAACCTGGGTAGATAGACAGTAGTGCTAACAATTTACATTAACTTCCCAGTGTTCCTTCTCTGGGTATAGTTATTTCTGTCCATCATTGATCAACTGGAAGTGAGTTGGATCTTCTTTATGTTGAAGATTTCCACTTCCATCAGAATACATCCTCATACAGTATTATTGTTGAAGTGTATAGTGATCTTCTGGTTCTGCTCATTTCACTCAGCAACAGTTCATTTAAGTCTCTCCAAGCCTCTCTGTATTCCTCCTGCTGGTCATTTCTTACAGAGCAATAATATTCCATAACCTTCATATACCACAATTTACCCAACCATTCTCCAATTGATGGACATCCATTCAACTTCCAGTTTCTAGCTACAACAAAAAGAACTGCCACAAACATTTTGGCACATACAGATCCCTTTCCCCTCCTCAGTATTTCTTTGGGATATAATCCCAATAACAGCAATGCTGGGTCAAAGGGTATGCACAGTTTGATGACTTTTTGGGCATAGTTCCAAATTGCTCTCCAGAATGGCTGGATTCTTTCACAACTCCACCAACAATGTATCAGTGTCCCAGTTTTCCCACATCCCCTCCAACATTCATCATTATTTGTTCCTGTCATCTTAGCCAATCTGACAGGTGTGTAGTGGTATCTCAGAGTTGTCTTAATTTGCATTTCTCTGATCAGTAGTGATTTGGAACACTTTCATATGAGTGGAAATAGTTTCAATTTCATCATCTGATAATTGTCGAACAGACAATTTTCAGAAAAGAAATTGAAACTATTTGTAACCACATGAAAAGGTGTTCCAAATCACGATTGATCAGAGAAAGGCAAACAACTCTGAGATACCACTGCACACCAGTCAGATTGGCTAAAATTATAGGAAAAGATAATGCCAAATGTTGGAGGGGATGTAGGAAAACGAACACTAATACATTGTTGGTGGAACTGTGAACGGATCCAACCATTCTGGAGAGCAATTTGGAACTATGCTTAAAAAGTTATCAAACTGCATACCCTTTGATCCAGCAATGTTTCTACTGGGATTATATCCCAAAGAGATCTCAAAGAAGGGAAAAGGACCCACATGTGCAAAAATGTTTATGGCAGCCCTCTTTGTAGGGCAAGAAACTGGAAACTGAGTGGATGTCCATCAATTGAAGAATGCCTGAATAAATTATGTATGCTATGGAATACTATGGTTCTCTAAGAAATGACCAGCAGGATGATTATAGAGAGGATTGGAGAGACTTACATGAACTGATGAAATGAGTGAAATGAGCAGAACCAGGAGATCATTATACATAGCAAAAACAAGACTATACATACAACAACAGGATCATTATATATAGCAACAACAATGCTTCTGATGGAAGCAGCTATTTCCATATTGAGATGATTCAAACTAGTTCCACTTGTGCAGTGAAGAAGAGAGCCATCTACACCCAGAGAGAAAACTGTGGGAACAGTGTAGAATACAACATAGCATTCTCACTCTCTCTGCTCTTATTTGATTGCATTGTGTTTTCTTTCTCAATTTTTCTTTTTCTTCCTTCTTAATCTGATTTTTCTTATGCAACAAGATAATTGTATAAATATGTATACATATATTGGATCCAACATGTGTTTCAAAATATTTAACATGTATTGGACTACCTGCCAGCTAGGAGAGGGGGTAAGGGGAAGAAGGAGAAAATTTGCAACAAAAGGTTAAGCAAGGGTCAATGTTGGAAAAATTACCCATGCATATGCTTTGTAAATAAAAAAGCTTTAATAAAATAAATACATATTTTTAAAATTATTTTCCTCAGTCAGTTTTTTAATCTCTTTTCCCAATTGACCAATTTTGCTTTTTTTAAGTCATTCTTCTCATTAGATTTTTGCATTTCATTTTGCACCACTTTCAATTCTTTCCCCAATTGTTCCTCTCTCTCTTATTTGATTATCAAAATCTCTTTTGAGCTCTTCCATTGCCTGAGCTAAATTCTTAAAATAGAGTTGTATGCAGTAGAGATTACTGAGATATTCCCTGGAGAAGTGAAATCTGTTCCTGTTCAGCCTATGGATCCTCTGCCTCCAGGTACAGTAGGCTTGACCATTTCACCTTCTGAGAGTGCTTACAAAATAGTGTTCATCCATACACTGATGTGGGAAACTGGAGAACGTATATCTAATATACCAGTCACTATCACAAGTAGACAACGTGTGATTTATCAACCAGAAGAAGTTGTAGCATCAGGCTTATTGTTATGTATCCCTAATAAGCAACCTGGTGATCATCGCCCAGATTCTGATTCCAATTAACAAAATCCAGGAATATATTGGACAGCAGCTGTGACAGCTGACCGACCTATGCTTACTATTTATATAAATGGAATACCATTTGAAGGATTGGTAGACATGGGTGCAGATCCTACAGTTATTGGAGGTGCCAATTGGCCCGGTCACTGGCCAAAGATTAAGGCAGACACCTATATGTCTGGAGTAGGAGGATCAATAGCAGCAGAAGTTAGTGCTAGGCCTTTGAGATGGACATTTGAAAATGAAACGAGTTTTTACTCCCTTTGTGGTTGAAAAAATCCCCATCAATCTGTGGGGAAGAGACATTTTACAGCAGATAGGATTACAATAAAGTACTTTGGCTTTTTAGGCATGGCTGCTGTTGAAGGCCTACCTGCACTCTCACTGGTTCCTATTCAGTGGAAGACTGATTCACCAGTGTGGGTAGAACAGTGGCCCTTAATAAGTGATAAAATTCAGGCCTTATTAGACATAGTGCAAGAATAACTTGACCAAGGACACTTGTGGCCTTCTCTAAGTCCTTGGAATTCCCCAGTATTTGTGGTGAAAAAGAAATCTGGAAAATGGAGGATGTTAACTGATCTAAGAAGAGTAAATGAACAGATGGAAACTATGGGAACTTTTCAGCCTGGACTTCCATCTCCTACTCAGTTGCCAAGAGAATGGCCTCTTTGGGGGTTATAGACATTAAGGATTGTTTCTATTCTATCCCTCTAGATAAGGAGGATATGAAAAGATTTGCTTTTTCAGTGCCCAGCGTTAACTTGGCTGAGCCTTATAAAAGATATGAATGGACAATTTTGCCACAGGGAATGAAAAACAGCCCTACTATGTGTCAAATGTATGTTGCTGCTGCTCTTGCTCCAGTAAGAAAAGCATTTCCAAAAGTAATATTGTTACATTATATGGATGATATTTTGGGATGTGCACCTGAGGAACAAATGTTAGAAGCATGTCTACAAAAGACCATGGAAACACTAAAGTACTACAAACTGGATATAGCTACAGAAAAAATCCAAAGACATCCTTCTTTTCAATATTTAGGATATGAAGTATATCCTAAGATACTCACAGTACAAAAGCTTTCTTTAAGAACAGAGAAGTTGGACACCTTAAATGATTTCCAAAAATTAATAGGAGATATCCAATGGATGTGTCCAGTGTTAGGCTTAACTACCAATCAACTGTCTTTATATGAAATTTTAAGGAGAGACAGTGCTTTAAATTCACCATGCCAGCTTACAAAAGAAGCACAAGAGGCTTTGAGAGAAGTTGAACTGGCTTTATCCAATGTGGTGGAAAGTGTCACTCAAAAACCCTTGGAAATATCAGTTTTTGCTACAAGAAGTACCCACAGCAGTCCTTCATCAAGGAGACAGTGTGATTGAGTGGGTGGACTTCCCAGCACAACCAGAACAAAGCCTTACTCCTTACCCAGTGCTTGTGGCTAGAATTTTATTAAAGGCCATTAAGAGAGTGGGATAAGTCCTAAAAAAAATACACATTCAATACTAATTCGCAAATTAATGTATGCTGTGAGACTAGACCAGAATTGCAAATTTTATTGGCCACAGCTCCAAATTTTGCACATGGATCTCCATTAAAGATAACCTGGCTCCTAGATAATTGGCGATGGATTTTTGAAGAAAAGGTTTCTAAGGTTCCTTTTAAAGGACCAACTATCTTTACAGATGCATGCAAAGAAAATATTTGTGCTGTATACTCTCATGATTTAACCATAAAGAGAGTAGTCAAGACTCCTTTTCAATCCACTCAGCAGAATGAATTATTTGCTATCATGCTAGCTCTTACTTATTATGCAGGAGACATAAATATAATTACTGATTCAGCCTATTCAATAGGTGTAGTACAAAGAATTGCCATAGTCCAAATAAAATTTGCAGTCTCTAATATTTATCAGCTCTGTTATTTGTTACATCACTTCTAGCATGTGTTAAGTTACTATGTGTTTATGTAATTTATGTAATTATGTGTAATACCTCCCATATTGATGGATTTATGTTTCAAGGTCATGACCACCCTATGTTCTAAATCAAAAGAAAGGGGGAGATGTTAGGATTACAAGGTATTAACTCAGGTTGTCTGGGCAATTCTCTAGCTCAGAATTCACATCTTTGGTTCAGGCCTTTAAGGGGAGTTTACATCTTTGGACTTCTGAAGAGGAGTTTACATATTTAGAGGAGTTTACACTTTTAAAGGAGCAAGTTCATTGGCTGTGGGAGTTCTCACAGGCCCATTCTGTGGGAGGATAAAAGAGGCAACATTGAGCCTGGAGAGTAGTCTGGCTGGGAGAATGAGGTGAGATGGCAGTCTGGAAGCATAACTTAGAGATGACCGAACCTTCACAGGGGTCATGCTCAGGGCTGCACTGAGGGCTAGGCTAGGGATACAGCTGGGGTGCAAATAGGAAGTCAGGTCTGAAATTATGTGCTAAATTCTCATCCTGTTTCTACAGACCTTTTCTGCTGACCTTCCAAGACCTTTTTGGTATCTCTGGGCTGTGAAGTCTGGAAGCTCCCAATATTGCCACTGATTCAGAGTTAGAACAAGGGCTGGAGCTGGGGTTGGGGCTGGGAATGTAGTGGCACCTGCACTAGGAATTCCCACCGGCTTCCCACCCTGATGTCACAGACCTTTTCTGCTGACCTTCTAAATTCTTTTCTGAAAAGTGTTCTACTCCATCTGTTGTGTTCTGCTGCTCTAAAATTTGTTTAGAGTCATTATTTAAAAGAATTTGTAGCGGTTTGAGGGAGAGATTGAGCAAGTTCCTTCCTTTAGTCCAACATCTTGTTTCTATCTCTAGAATTATGAGGATTCTGTTTTTTAATCCACTTTGCTATTTGCTTCCATTTTATGAGAGCATTGATCCCATTTATATTCATAGTTATGATTACCAGCTTTGTATTTCCCTCCATTTTGTTTTCTCCCCTGTATATACTTTTGTTCTGTCTTTCCACCCTGTCCCTGCCTAGTACTGCTTTGTTTTTAGCCTACCCTACCCTCTACCTGCCCTACCTTCTATCACCACTTCTCCCTTCTGCTCTCCTTTCTATCTAGCTGCTTCCTTTTCTTTCCCTTTTTTTCTTCTACTTATTTATAGGGTAAGATAAATTTCTATGTCCAACTGAATAGTTAGGTTATTCTCTCTAAAGCAAAATTGATGAGATTAAGCTTCAGACAATGCTTATCCCCTCTTTCCTTCTATCATAATAGATCTTTTATGCCTCTTCATGTGATCTAATATATCCCATTACACCCCCCCTTTCCTCTTTTCCAAGTACCTTCTTTTACCCCTTAAAAAACCCTTTTATTTAATATTATCACATCAGAGTCCATTCATATCCACACCCTCTGTCCATGTATGTCCCCTCTAATTGTCCCCAAAACAGATACAGTTTTCAAGAGTTACAGATAGAATTTTCCATGTAAAGATGTAAACAGTTTAATCTTTAAATAATATAAAATTTCCCCTGTTTATCTTTCTACATTTCTATTGAATCCCATGTTTCAAGATCAAATTTTCTATTTTGTTCTTTTTTCTTTTTCTTTCTTTTTTTTTTTTTTTAAAGAAATGACTGAAAGTCTCTTACTTCATTGAAGATCCATTTTCTCCCCTGAAAGATGATACTCAGCCTTGCTTGGTAGTTAATTATTGGTTGTAGCCCTAGGGCCTTTGCCTTCCAGAATATAGTATTTCAGACTCCCCTATTCTGTATTGTAGATACTGTCAGATCCTGGGTAATCCTAACTCCTTGATATTTGAATAGTTTTTGTCTGCCATCTTGTAACATGTTTTTCTTAGAGATTATAGTTCTGGAGTTTTGCAAGATTGTTCCTTGGGGCTATCCTTGTGGAATCTCTTTCTGGAGGTGACTGATGAATTCTTTCATTGACTATTTTCCCCTCTGGTTCTAATATATCAAGGTAGTTTTCCTTGATGATCTTTTGAAGAATGCTATCCAGGAATGTTTTTATTGTTTTGTTTTTGTTTTTGTTTTTGTTTTTGTTTTTGTTTTTGTTTTTGTTTTTGTTTTTGTTTTTTGGTCATGGATTTCAGGTAGACCAATAATTTTAAATTGTCTGTTCTGCATCTATTTTCCAGGTTGGCTATTTTTCCAATGAGGTATTTTACGTTTTCTTCCATTTTTTCATTCTTTTTGCCTTCTTTGATTCATTCTTGGTGTTTAATAGAATCATTAGCTTCCATTTGCCTTGTTCTACTTTTTGATATGTGATTTTCTTCACTTTTGTATCTCTTTTTTCATTTGATTAATTCTATTTTTCAAGGTATTGTGTTCTTCAGTGAATTTTTTTTGCATTTGACCTATTTTGTTTTTTTAAAGAATTGATTTCTTCAATGAAATTTTTTAGCAATTGGCCAATTGTATTTTTTAAGGAATTGTTGTCTTGGATAACTCTCATTACTTTTCTCTTTTTCTCTTTTTTACTCTTCTCATTTACTTCTCTTTTTTTTGCCTTTGAAAATCTTTTATGATTGCTTCCAAGAATAAATCCTTCTTGGATTGGCCTTGAGACCAATTCATTTCACCCTTTGAGATTTTCACTGTGAACATTTTGTCCTCATCTGAGTTAGTGTTTTGGTCTTTCCTGTCACCATAGTAGCTTTCTAAAGTTAAAGTTCTTTTTTCTCTTTCTTGCTCATTTTCTTTCCTTTTCTTTTTGTATTTCTTCTTTTGTGACTTTTATCATTGACCTTTGTACCTGGCATAAACAGGACATTCTCCCAAGCCTCCTGTGCAGTTCTGAGCCTTCACTTTTAGCACAAAAGTCCCTTGTGGTTGGTGTTTTTCTCTCAACAGGGAAGAGCAGATAAAGCTAATCTGCTCTTTCTAAGAAACAGTCTGGTTTCATAGAATTTGCCTTCTTAAACTGGATTGAACTGAAGGCTGTCCTATTGGTCTGCTCCATTACTCAACCAGGACTGAGGATCTCAGTTGCTGATGTGCTGTATTTAAGACCCTCTTACTGGCTTTCCCAGACACCATCTGAACTGGGCTGAACACACCTTTCACCTCAATGAGACTGACCTTCCTTGAAGTATTTCTAATCTATCTTGATCTGGAAAATGGTTTCATTACATTAGACTCTGTTCAGAAGCTTAGTTACATGTGGTTTTTGAGGGACAGCTTGAGCAGCTTCCTGGTTTTACTCTGACATTTTTATTTTGCCCCCAGAACCAAATCAATAATCGCATAATCTTGCTGTTATTATGTACAATGTTTTTCTGGTTCTTCTAACTTCATTCAGCAAAAAATCATGTAATTCTTTCCAGACTTTTCTGAAATCAGCATGCTCATCATTTCTTATAGAACAATAATATTCCTTTACATCCACATACCAGAGAGTCTTAAGCCATTCCCCACTTAATGGCCATCCACTCAATTTCTGATTCCTTGCCACCACAAAAAGAACTGCTACAAATATTTTTGCAAATATAGGTCCTTCCCTCTTTTATGATATCTTTGGGATACATGCCCAATAGTGGCAATATTGGATCAAAGGGTATGCACAGTGTTATAGTCCTTTGGGTATGCTTACAAATTGTTCTCCAGAATAGTTGGATTAGTTCACAAAACCACTTGTGCATTAGTGTCCCAGTTTCCCACACTACCTCCAATATTTATCAATATCTTTCCCTGTCATCTTATTCAATCTGTAAATTGTGAGATGTAAGATTTTAATTTGCATTTCTCTATGAATTAATTTTAACTTGATTTTTGGTACCACTACTACATGGATAGCTTTGGTTTATTCTTTACCTAAATTAGCACTACTTGCAAAATGGAATACTCATAATAGCATATTTTATAAGGGTTGATGTGGTTCTACAATATTGCATAAAAACATTCTTAAAAATAATTCATCCAACAGAAATTTATTATAAAATCTCAATCAATTTAATTCCATAGGAATATATAAAGGGACAGGAGTTTGTTATGTATTTTTTACATAATATTGATAAAATATGCCATGAAGTTACAGGATAATTTGTAGCTGTATGATTTCAGACAAAGCATTAATGAGAAACAAAACACTTTCAATTAGGGGTCTTCAGAGTAGGCAACAGAGACAAGGTAGTATTTGGATTAGGTCTTCCAGGAAGAAAAATATTCTGAAGGTGAGAGTTTATAAAAGGTATATAGAAATGAATAAAATATGATCCCTGTCTTCTACGGAACTTCATCTGAGTAAGGGAGATAGGAAATGGAAAATAGAGTATGACAAATGAATGAGAAGCACAAAGTAATGGTTTGATCAGCTCTGTCTGGGGATATTATGGATGACCTCACAAAGGAAATGACATTTGAGTTGATCCTTGAAGAATTGGGTAGGCAGATGAAGGAGATCAATTTATGAGTAATATATTTCTGAAAGGATGAAGTTTTAAAAATATAATCTATGGTCATTCAATATAAAGCAGAAAGTTATTTGAAGAATTTGAGTTCTATCAACATAATACAGTACTGTCCTTTTCTGCAGAATGCATTACAAGTCCAGAACCAAATTATTCAATCAAATATCCAAATGCCAAGTTCTGGAGTAAATGCTATAATCAAATTCAACTTTGGCCATTTGGTTTCAGTAACACTGGCATAAAAATGCAGATGATGTAAAAATAGATGCCAAAATGCTGAATATCCTTTAGAGCAGTGGTATCAAATTCAATAGAAATAGAAGCCATTAAACTATATAAATATACATATATAATAATCCCTCCAAGCCACACATTAACTTAGTTTAAAATATTGCCAACATTTTATTGCATTTTTATTTATTTTGTTAAATAGTTCCCATTTGCATGTCAGTCTCTTTCTACTTCTTTTTGGGACTGTTGTGGGTTGCATGTTTGACAACTCTGCTTTAGATCATGGGACACCATGATGATCAATAGGTGCCCAAAACTTTTCAGTCAGCTTTATGCCATGCTTTCCATCTGAGGACCTTTCCTCTTATTTTACTTTCCCTTTTCAATTTTTTGCTGAGGTATTTGGGGTTAAATGACTTGCCCAGGGTCACACAGCTAGGAAGCATTAAGTGTCTGAGGCCAGATTTAAACTCAGGTCCTGCTGACTTCAGGGCTGGTGCTCTATCCACTGTGCCACCTAGCTGCCCCCACTCTCCCTTCTCAATTTTGTTTTACACCTTTAGATCTGGGAAGAGTAACCAAATCATCACTACTATTCCTGGGAAAAAAAGTTAATCAAAATTTCCTATAGAGTGGGTCCATTCATCTTGTGACCTCCCAAATGAAAATAGGATGCCCTGACCATTATTTCTCCATGTCTGCTTGTATTTTTAATAGACTTTAAGCTCCATGAGGTAATGAACATTTTTCCTGTTTGGTTTTACATCCACAGCAGTTAGCACAGTACTGTATATGTAGTAAATAAATGCTTCTTTCATTTATTTACTTATTCATTCAGTCAACAAGACCTGATCACTAGTTATATTGTCTCTCAAAAATCATCTGTTTAAGGGAGGGGAAGGATATAAGCTTGATATAAGTATGATATTTTATAGATCCATGTTTTGCTAGATGTAGGTATTCTATTCATTGATTCCTATTATAAATAATCCATACCTTTTCATCTGGTATCATTCTTAGCTTTTCAGAATTGTTTTATTAATTATCCACAGAGTATATGGAAGAATTTCCTTTCTTAGTTTTGTTTTGTTTTGTTTTGTTTTCTTTAATTTAGTTTTGTTTTGTTTTAATGCTTCTGTGTTGCCAAGTGCTATTTGGACAATTCTTACTTTGTCAATGATTCTTGCTTGGTGACAAGCTCAAGTTCTTCATCATGTCATCAAGCATCTTTATCTAGGTATTGGTAATAAACTGCAGTCAAATGATTTCCATCATGCATCTTTCCTTTGTTTTCTAATCAATTATCAAAGTAAACTGAAGAACTACATGATTTACTTGCTTCAATTTCCAATAAACGTGTATGTTATCTGACAACAGGTATTTGTTTTGCCTTATTTTTTCCCACCAGAAAGCAGAAATTGTTTTGCTTGGAAAGGAATTGCATAGTTAAATCTTAGGATTAGTTAAGGATAGTAACATTCTCCTTGAAGTAGCAACTTATCACCTATAAAAATCTATAATGTCTGTTCTTTCAGGTTTTTCAGATCATTTGCCTAGAGATGATGTAACCTTTTGCAAATTTTCCCTTTATATGAAAATAATAACAGGACCAGTTTTGACTGACAAAACTCAGTTCGGTCTGACACAACTCATACAAAGTTGGGTAAGGCTATGCAAAGCATCATTTTGTACTCCGATGCATGGTAGAAGTGATTCTTCTTGCATGTTTTGGAACACAGTCATAGGCATATTATGGGATTTGGAGTGCCTATGTACCAGTGCTGACAAGGCAATGAAGACTTGGAACTGGGTAGTGCTCAGCAGGGAACAGCTGCTTGTGAGTAATTGTAAGAGGCTTTCCATGTATTTACTATTCTATGGGCAGCTGCTCTAACATGATCACATAGTGGCTGTTTTTCCCCCTCTGTTACAAAATAGCCAAAGGATTGAAAGTAGATATCAGAAATTGTCTAGGTCAGCACTTTAATTTTTCAGATGAAAAAAAAATGAGGTCTTGATTGGCTGAGGGACTTTGCCAAGGTCGGGGTAAAAAGTAACAAAGCTCGGTCTTCTGACTCTAAATCACTCAACAAGATTTATTAAGCACATGCTATATATGGGGCACTGTGATAGGTTATGGTAATTCAGAGATAAAAATGAAACTGTCCCTGCCATCAAGCTTTTATTTTATCAAAGGGAGCAATATATACATACCTAGTACTCCTTATACTATATAACACTGCCTGACAGCAAAATTTACTACAGGTGTCTTAGTGTTCTCTTTTCTGACAGGTATATATTTTCATGTCTGTTGAGATGGAACATTGGTTTCTGAAGTGAAATGTGCCTATCTCAGGGGGTATGCAAGATAATGCACTCAAGTGTAGGAAGAAAATCTCTGATCTGAGGAGAGCAGTACAGGTGTTCAATATGAGTAAATTCTCTCTGCCTCTGCCCTTCTCACTGCCAGAATCTAATGAGTCTTGTGTTTGAATAGTCAGTGATGGGCATACTTCCCTAGGAAGGCAGGTGGCAATCATGCAATCATTCCCTTTTGGGCTTCCACCCTGCTTAAAGTGAGATGATTTTCAGGCCTCATTCTCAGGACATAAAAGGATGGAATGTACAAACTATTAAAAAACAGGAAAGTGTAATAGTACTCCATGGCAGAATCCTGGGATGAAACTTCCTTCAATGAGCCCTCATATACTTCCTTGATACATGGATTTCTTGCTATCAGCTGGAATTTTTCCCTGCATCTTACCTTAGGAAAACAAGAGGGGCTCATGCAAGGTCTATGAGAGACATTTAGAGACACTAAGAAGAATAAGCATATCAATCCACAGCATAAGTGGGAGTAAGAACAACAGCACCAGGCTGCCCTTATAATGGTTTGGAGGCTCAGATAGCCAGAGATAGAATTTGCAGGTTTATAGTTATGCTCCCAAGATCTAATTCTTTTGAAAATTGAACTTCTTAGAAGCAAATGGAAAAATACTACCTACCACCAGGAAATGGCCTTTCCAGATAGTTTTCCATCTTCCTTGCCAGAGTACCCTTCTCCTTGCCTAGAATGTCTACTCTCTAGACTGTATGACCAGCTATCCTTCTGACATCAAAAATGATAGAAATTCACTAGCAAAATTTCAACAAATCTGGTGTTCAGTTGTGTTCAACTCCTTATTGCTTCATTTTTTTTGAAAAAGTATTTGACTGATTTGCCATTTTCTTCTTCAAAACATTTTACCATTGGAGAAATTGAGGCAAACAAGGTTAAATGATTTGTCCAAGGTTATTATACACTGGGTTACCTATTAAATGTCTGAGACTGGATTTGAATTCAGGTCTTCCTAACTCTAAGTTTGATGCTCTCTCTACTTTTGCTAAATTAATGGATGAGATTTTTTTTAAGTAGAATCTTGGTTTAACAATTAGATAGCAATGAGTTTCTTCAATTTGAATCTTTACAATTTTATATGTCATATATGATAGTCATTAAAAGCAAGTATTCAAATAAACTTAGAACAAGATCTTCAATGCCACATAGTAAAGTGGTAAAGTTTTAAAAATAATGAATCAATGATATTCTCTATTATTATTATATAATTAACTAAAAAGTTAATTTTAGTGAGATTAAAAGTTTGTACCATTTATAAATGCAACAAAATTCTTTTAAAATGTTTGTCATCTTTTATCTCATTTTTAAAAATATCTACTTTTAATAGGTTTCATAATTCACTTAATATATTAGTCTAATAGTACATGAACATAATTTTAAAATAAATATACATTATTCAAGGGTGCATGCACCAAACTTTTATTGACAGGCTATGTGATAAAAATGTGTGGAGACCATTGTTCCAGAGGATCTATAATTTTGACTTTCCATGTCTTAGATCAGAATGCAGGTGCTACATCGAGCATCTCAGTTCTCTTTTGGAGGAAAAAGACATTAATAAGAACCAAGAAAGATAAAATAAAAGGAATACCATTTTGGGGTTTTTTTGCATATAAAAATGGTCATGATTTTAGGGTAGTTTAATATGATTGACAATAACAAGTGATGCCACACTACTTAGAAAATAAAATAATTGAACATATTTCAAAGCCTTTGATATCCAACCTTGTTCCTCTGTCCTTTAAAAATGTATCTCTATATATTTTTTCCTTCCTTGGAGCAATTGCAGCTTCCATTCTTAGCTCAAGTTCCTTTTTCATGCTTATGAAAAAAAATGAAAATTGAAAAATACAAAAAGCCCCATATTTAGATGCTCAAATGAAAGAATGAAATCCCCAGCACAGAAGGATATTGACAGTTCTGACAGATCCTACTCTGACTTTAACAGTGGAAGACAGTTGCATAGAAACAATAACATTCAAAAATAACTTTTTTTGTTACAAAAATAATGAGGTGAAGAATTAAAAGGCTTTTTAGGACCCAACCAGTATCATGAATTATTATTTTGAAGTTTTAGGCCTGACATTTTGTCAATTAGTTTTTATTCTCAAAAATTCAAAATGATCTCCAGTGAAACTTGCATCAGAGTTTTCTCATTTAAATTGAATTTTGAATATTAAAATATTTTTCTTCTGCAATGACTATTTTTAAAATTGTTAACATATCCTCTCAAAGCCTGATTAGTTCTTCTGAGCCTGGAGTCCAAAATGTTACTTTGTTTAATAAATAATTTACTTCTCCCACAACAAAACTGTATTATATCTCATTCTTTTTTAAATATCAACTAGTTCAGATGCTAATTGAAAACTAATTCAATTATCCTCTTGTACCTTTCACATGCTGAAATACTCAAAAAATTGAAGTATAATCTGATGTGATTTCACCTGCTGGATTTAGACAACATAGAATCACCAAAATTTTTGAAGACAATTTTAAGTGCTGCATGAAAACCAGATGTAGAAACTTACATGCATCACAAAACAATAAACAAATTCAGTGAAATAGCAGATTAACTGGTTATTTGGCATGGATCAAACAAAAAATGATTACTTACTGTTCTTTCTTTCCCCACAGGATTTTTAAAATTGGTGTTATATCATATTGAAGAAGTTTATTCTCAAAAAGTTGGAGATTAGTTAAAATGTGAATATTTTCTACATCTAAAGTAACTTATTTCCCCATATCTATAAAAAACTTTTTAATAAAATTTACCTTTTTATGAATTCTATTTATTTTCTCCCCATGAAAGCCTGTCTAGTGTGCCCATCTCTCATTAATATTCATTGGAATTATTTAGCATTTTAATTTATTTTTCCTTTTTATTTCTCTCTTCTCCAAGCACATTGTTATATTTGAAAAACCTAAGATACATTAATTTTGAGCAACCTATACTCTATATCTCATTTCAAAACCTCCATATAACAGTCAGTCATAAGATTTGGACCAAGAACATGAAATCATTTCCTAGTTATTTGTGATTGTAAGGTAGGTGTTTGTATATTTATGCTTTATATATAGAAAGGGAAAACAAGAAAATCAGCCTGAATTTATAATATAAGCAGTACAATATATTACATCTAAAAGAAAGGAACAAAAAGCTTAAAAAGGATAAATTTTGTAAAGTTGTGGTCAGTTTCATTAGATAATTTGCAATTTTCTAATAAATAAGGTTTATATTATCACTGATAATACGTGAGTTCATTTGAGCCCAGTTTTCTGAAAAAAAAAAGGAGATTTTTCTCAGTATATGAAAAATTTCTTCTCTTTGGAAAACTTTATGCAATTTAACATTGAAAACTCTTCCATCATGTATAAGAATTTCATATTAACTTTTTGTTCAATTAAATTTAATTGGACAAAAATATTAGACACCTACTTGTGTAAGTCATTATATGTGCTACTACAAATTAACAAACAAACTCAAAATGATTCTGGGCTCAATTGGAAATATAAGAAATTCACAAACAAGGGATAAAACATCTACACACTGAGGAATCAAGAAAGGCACCATGAAGAATAAATTACTCTAGCCAAGAAACAAACAGTATCAGAGTTCTCCTTAGTCCTTTTAGCATACTCTATAATTAAAAAAAAAAGTGACAAATTGTGTATGGTAGAATAGTTATAATTTTTCATGAGTTAATTTTATTTATTTCTGATGAAAAGGCCAGAGCTGAACAAAAAATTTGATCTCCAAATTCAATAGAATAGAATTCAATAGAAGAATAAAAAGGAAATAACTCTTAAGACCTATATCTCTGTTATGACTATAGTTAAAGAGAGTGGGAAAATTTGATTTTATTGTGATAATATGAAAAAGAAACTAGTCGTGAAAAGAGGATTATACTAGGAAAAGAGGAAAATAGAGGTAAAATGAGGGAAATTACATCTCATGAAGAGGCAGAGAAGACTTATTATAATTGAGGGAAAGATGGGAGGGGAATAAACATTATATGAATCTTACATCAGATCTGGCTCAAAGAGAGAATATTAGACATATTTAGTTTCACAGAGAAACTCCTCTCCCCTTATAGGGAAGTTGAAAGAGAAAGGGAAAAGAAAGTTTTAATGCTATACAAACCATTTGGAAAAATAGGGAAATAAGGAGTCCTACCAAATTCGTTTTATGACCCAGATATGGTGCTGATAGCTAAACCAGGTAGGATGGAAACAGAGAAAGAAAATTATAGATCAATTTCCCTAATGACTATTGATGCAAAAATATCAAATAAAATATTAGCAAAGAGATTATAGAAAGTCATCCCTAGGATAATATACCACAACCAAACAGGACTTGTACCAGAAATGCAAAGTTGGTTCAATATTAAGAAAACTATTAGCACAATTGGTTATATCAACAACCAAGCTAATAAAAATCATATGATTATAACAACAAATGCAAAAAAAGCATTTCATAAAATCCAACACCTATTCTTATTTAAAACACTAGAAAGTATAGGAATAAATGGAGTTTTCCTTAAAATGACTAGTAGCATTATTTATGTATTTATTTATCTGTTTATTTATTTTTGCTGAGGCAATTGGGGTTATATGACTTACCTAGAGTCACACAGCTAGGAAGTGTTAAATGTCTGAGGCCAGATTTGAATTCAGGTCCTCCTGACTTCAGGGCTGGTGCCCAGTAGCATCTATTTAAAATCATCAGTAAACATCATATGTAATGGGGACAAACTAGAGCCATTCCCAATAAAATCAGAGTTGAAACAAGGCTGCTCACTATCACCATTGCTATTGAATATTGTTTTTAAAATGTTTACTTTGGCTATGAGAAGATAAAGAGATTAAAGGAATTAGGGTAGGTAATGAGGAAACCAAATTATCACTCTTTCCAGATGATATAATGGTATACTTAGAGAACCCTAGAGAATCAAGTAAAAAAACTACTATACTTACATTGAAATCATACTTATAGAAGAAAAAAATACAGAATAGATACCTCCTCAAAGTCATAACAGTGAATATTTTCATTAATTCATTTCAATGAAGGCAAACCAAAAATGAAGTCAGTATTAGAAATTCAAATAAATTTAAAAGTAGATAATTCAGAATGTATCTTCAGTGTACTAAAGGCTTTTCAAAGCATTATTTCAATTTTTTTCTCCCTCCCTTTTCACCCCCAACAGAAAGGAATCCAATATGTTAAACATGTGCAATATGTGTATTTTCATAATTATCATGCCTCCCAAGAAAAATCAAATCAAAGACAAAAAAAAAACTGACAAAGAAAACAACAACAACAACAACAACAACAAAAAACAAACAAACAAACAAACAAGAAATAACAATAAAAATGAGAAAATATGTTGTGATCCATATTCTGTCCCCATAGTTCCTTCTATGGATGCAGGTAGCTCTCTTTATACAAGCCAATAGGAGCTGGCCTGAATCACCACTTTGTTGAAAAAAGCCGTATGGATCAGACTTGATCATTACATAATCTTGTTGCAGTGTACAATGTTCTCTTAGTTCTACTCACTTCACTTAGCATCAGTTCATGTAAGTCTCTCCAGGCCTTTCTGAAATCATCCTGCTGTTTCTTATAGAACAATAAAAGGGTTATAATTTTTAAAATAAGGAAAAAAATTTGCAAATGAAAAATACAGAAGTGAAGAAAATATTAGCAAGAGAAAGAACAACTTTGAAAGAAGATATACATTGTATATAAGGTATAGCAACTGATCCTGTACACACAATAAAGACATAATTATGCCTTGTAGATGTTCAGAAGAAGAGGGGAGTATGTTAAAAATATGAATTTGAAACTGAAGAAAATAATACAAGATAATTCCTAGAAGTTTGAAAACATATAGTAAAGTACTGATTTGTAGAATAAATAATTATAGGAGAAAAAGACCCATACTTAAAACTGAGAAGCATATAATGGGTAAGTTTCAGAATTTCAATAGCAAATACAAACTTTAAAAGCAGTCAATGGGAAGATGGTAGAGAAGATACATGTGAATTTCTAAGCTCTTTTCTTCCCTCAATACTAACTAGTTAAATCAGCCTCAAAAATAACGCTGGACTGATAAAAACCACAAGGATTAGAAGCACAACTTACCAGCTGAAGAGATTCTGAAATTTTGACAGAAAAGGTCGGTTTTGAGGGGAGGAAAAAAAAAAAAGATCAGCACAGACAGTGTTGGATTGGGGAGCACACTGTGCCAAATGGGCTAGAGAGAACTCTGGGATCAGAGAAGCCACTGAGATAGAAGAATATGGCATAGGCTGATAGCTCTACTCTGCTTGTAAAATAGCAGATCAGAAGAGAAATCAAAGCCATGTTAAAGCAATAGACAGAAAATATAATCACCCCAAACCAGAAACAACCTAACAAATTTCAGCATGGCTGTGCAGCTGCCTGCTGCTGTCTGGGGCTTTTCTTTGGGGCAGTTAAGAACCTGAACAGCAGGGGATACAGCTTGGGGCAGCCTCTAATCCACATAGTGAGTGGCTCAGCCTGAGGCAGTGGAATTCTCCCTGTAGCAAAACTTCAGCATCAGCAGAACTCCCAGAGAAGCGGAACCTCCACAGCAGGGACTATGCTTTCCAGGCAAACACTTCTGGTTTGAGCACAGGGGCTTTCTGAGTCAGCTGCTAATATCCACCACCCCACAGGAGGCTTTGGCTGGGGTCTGTGATGCTTTTACTGTTGAGCCTCTAGTCTCAGGGCAGTCTCTAAACCACACAGAGAGGGTTCTTCACTGTGCACTCCTCACAATGCAGCCATGCTAACCATCTCTAAGTCACTTCTAGGGGGGAGGAGAACTCTCCCCCATAACTCTTTCTTAGTCCAGACACAGGATAGCGTCAACCTATCCCCATCTGGGAGGAAACTAATAAATAACAGGAAAGTAGGATTTCTGAATTGGAAAAGATAAAAAATTCCCAAGAAAGTAGGATTTGTGATTTAGAAAAAGAAAATAACTCACTAAAAAAAATTAGTGAAATGGAAAAAAATTCAACAAAGCAAAATAATTCATTTAAAAACTGAATTGGACATATACAAAAAGAACTAAAAATGTGAATGATGAAAATAACTCATTAAAAATCAGGACTGAACAAATAGAAATGAATGATTCATTGAGAAACCAAGAATTAGTCAAACAAAACAAAAAAAAAAAAAAAATGAAAAGCTGGAGAATAATGTCAAATACTTACTGGGAAAATCTATAGACCTGGAAAATAGATCTAGAAGAGATAATCTGAGGATCATTGGACTTCCCGAAAATTATGATGAAAAAAAGAACCTAGATTCTATTTTACAGGAAATTATCAAAGACAACTGTCCAGAGATAATAGAAACAGAAGGGAAAATAAGTGTGGAAAGAATTCTTCATACACCTTTTGAAAAAGACTCCACAGAACATTGTGGCTAAGCTGTAGAACTATCAAACAATGGAAAAATATTGCAAGCAGCTAGGGAAAAACAATTCAGATATCAAGGTGCCACAATAAGGGTCACTCAAGATCTGGCTGCCTGGAATCGAAGGGCCTGGAACCTGATATTCCGAAAGGCAAAAGAACTAGGACTGCAACCAAAAATAAACTACCCTGCCAAGTTTAGCATTTTCTTCCATGGAAGAAGATGGACATTTAATGAAACAGAGGAATTCCATTTGTTTCTAAGAAAAAAAACAGACTTAAACAAAAAATTTGATCTACATTCACAAGACATGAGAAGCATAAAAAGGTAAAAAAAAAAAAAAAAAAAAAAAAACCCTCTTTAGAACTGTATCTCTGTTGTGGATATACAGAAAGTCCACATGGATAATTTGATTTTGCTGATATAACTTTTAAAAAGGGGGGGGGAGTAGTAAAGGGAGGGGATAATATCAGAAAAAGGGAAAGGAGAGATAAAAAGAGGGAAATTACATCCCAGGAAGAGGCATAGAAAATTTACCACATTGGAGGGAGTTTAGAGAGGGGGAGAAACATTGTGTGAATCCTACTCTCATCAGAGTAGGCTCAAAGAGTAAATAATTGACATATTTGTTTTTCAGAGAATTCTCTCTCACCTCATTATAAGGGAGAGGAAAAAGGAAAGGAAAAATAAGGGAAGGGTACAAGAAAGGGGAAGGGACTTATAAGGAGGGGGAGGGATACAACAAAGGGAAGGCTGCGTGTCACAAGTGGGGTCTCTAAATTCAATACTGGGGAAGGGGTTCAGGGGGGAAAAGGGAAAAAAAGCATAATCAGGGGATAATATGATGGCAGGAAATACAGAATTAGTAATTTTAACTGTAAATGTGAATGGGATGAACTCTCCCATTAAACAGAGGCAGATAGCAGACTGGATTAAAAGTTAGAACCCTACAATATGTTGTTTACAAGAAAACACATTTAAAGCAGGGAGATACATACAGACTAAAGGTAAAAGATTGGAGCAGAATCTATTATGCTTCAGGTAAAGCCAAAAAAAGCAAAAGCAGAATTTTTTTTAAAATTTTATTTATAATTTTTGACAGTATATATGAATAAGTAATTTTTTTAAAAAAAACATTATCCCTTGTATTCATTTTTCCAAATTATCCCCCTCCTCCCCTTGATGACAGGCAATCCCATACATTTTACATGTGTTACAATATAACCTAGAGACAATATATGTGTGTAAATACCATTTTCTTGTTGCACATTAATTATTAGCTTCCAAAGGTATAAGTAACCTGGGTAGATAGACAGTAGTGCTAACAATTTACATTCACTTCCCAGTGTTCCTTCTCTGGGTGTAGTTATTTCTGTCCATCACTGATCAATTGGAAGTGAGTTGGATCTTCTTTATGTTGAAGATATCCACTTCCATCAGAATACATCTTCATACAATGTTGAAGTGTACAGTGACCTTCTGATTCTATTCATTTCACTCAGCATCAGTTGATGTAAGTCTCTCCAAGCCTCTCTGTATCCCTCTTGCTGGTCATTTCTTACAGAGCAATAATATTCCATAACCTTCATATACCATAGTTTACCCAACCATTCTCCAATTGATGGACATCCATTCATCTTCCAGTTTCTAACCACTATGAAAAGAGCTGCCACAAACATTTTGGCACATACAGGTCCCTTTCCCCTCCTCAGTATTTCTTTGGGTAATAGGCCCAATAGCAGCAATGCTAGTTCAAAGGGTATGCACAGTTTGATAACTTTTTGGGCATAGTTCCAAATTGGTCTCCAGAATGGCTGGATTCTTTCACAGCTCCACCAACAATGTATTAGTGTCCCAGTTTTCCCACATCCCCTCCAATATTCATCATTATTTGTTCTTGTCATCTTAGCCAATCTGACAGGTGTGTAGTGGTATCTCAGAGTTGTCTTAATTTGCATTTCTCTGATCAATAGTTATTTGGAACACTCTTTCATATGAGTGGATATAATTTCAATTTCATCATCTGAGAATTGTCTGTTCATATCCTTTGACCATTTATCAATTGGAGAATGGTTTGATTTCTTATGAATTAAGGTCAGTTCTCTATATATTTTGGAAATGAGACCTGTATGAGAACCTTTAACTTTAAAAATATTTTCCCAATTTGTAATTTCCCTTCTAATCTTGTTTGCATTTGTATTGTTTGTACAGAAACTTTTTAGTTTGATGTAATGAAAATCTTCTATTGTGTGATCAATAATGATCTCTAGTTCTCCTCTGGTCATAAATTCCTTCCTCCTCCACAGGTCTGAGAGGTAGACTACTCTCTGTTCCTCTAATCTATTTATTATCTCATTCTTTATGCCTAAGTCATGGACCCATTTTGATCTTATCTTGGTATATGGTGTTAAGTATGGGTCCATATCTAATTTCTGCCATACTAATTTCCAGTTTTCCCAACAGTTTTTTCCGAATAATGAATTTTTATCCCTAATGTTGGTATCTTTGGGTTTGTCGAAGACTAAATTGCTTTAGATGTACCCTTTTTTGTCCTTTGTATCTAATCTGTTCCACTGATCAACCGGTCTATTTCTTAGCCAATCCCAAATGGTTTTGGTGACTGCTGCTATATAATATAGCTTTAGATCAGGTACACTTAGACCACCTTCATCTGACTTTTTTTTTTCATTAGTTCCCTTGCAATTCTCGACCTTTTATTCTTCCATATGAATTTTGTTGTTATTTTTTCTAGGTCATTAAAATAGTTTCTTGGGAGTCTGATTGGTATAGCACTAAATAAATAGATTAGTTTGGGGAGTATTGTCATCTTTATTCTATTCACTCAGTCTATCCAAGAGCACTGAATGTCTTTCCAGTTATTTAAATCTGACTTTATTTTTGTGGCAAGTGTTTTGTAATTTTTCTCATATAATTCCTGCCTATTCTTTGGTAGATGGATTCCTAAATACTTTATACTCTCAACATTTGTTTGGAATGGAATTTCTCTTTGTATCTCTTGCTGTTGCATTTTGTTGGTGATATATAAAAATGGATTTATTTTGTATCCTTCAACTTTGCTAAAATTCTGAATTATTTCTAATAGCTTTTTAGCAGAGTCTTTGGGCTTCTCTAAGTATACCATCATGTCATCTGCAAAGAGTGATAGTTTGATTTCCTCATTTCCCACTCTAATTCCTTGAATATCTTTCTTGGCTCTTATTGCTGAGGCTAGCGTTTCTAGTACTATATTGAATAGTAATGGTAATAGTGGGTAACCTTGTTTCACTCCTGATCTTACTGGGAAAGGTTGCAGTTCATTTCTATTGCATATTATGCTTACTGGCAGTCTTAAATATATGCTCCTGATTATTCGAAGGAATAGTCCATTTATTCCTATACTCTCAAGAGTTTTTAGTAGGAATGGATATTGGATTTCATCAAATGCTTTTTCTGCATCTATTGAGATGATCATATGGTTTTTATTAATTTGATTATTAATATGGTCAATTATACTAATAGTTTTCCTAATATTAAACCAGCCCTGCATTACTGATATAAATCCTACTTGATCATAGTGTATTATCCTGGGGATGTTTTTCTGAAGTCTTTTTGCTAATATCTTATTTAAGATTTTAGCAGCAATATTTATTAAGGAAATTGGTCTATAATTTTCTTTCTCAGTTTTTGATCTACCTGGTTTAGGTATCAGTACCATGTCTGTGTCATAAAAGGAGTTTGGTAGGACTACTTCATCCCCTATTTTTTCAAATAGTTTATATAACATTGGGGCTAATTGTTCTTCAAATGTTTGGTAGAATTTGCATGTAAATCCATCTGGTCCTGGGGATTTTTTTCTGGGGAGTTGATTAATAGCTTGTTCTATTTCTTTTTCTGAAATGGGACTATTTAAGCAATTTACCTCCTCCTCTGTTAATCTAGGAAGCCTATATTTTTGGAGAAAGTCATCCATTTCACTTAAGTTATCAAATTTATTGGCATAAAGTTGGGCAAAATAAACTCCTTATTATTTCTGTAATTTCCATTTCATTGGCGGAAAGATCTTCCTTTTCATTTTTAAGACTAACAATTTTATTTTCCTCATTCTTTTTTCTGATCAGATTTGCCAAAGGTTTATCTATTTTATTGGCTTTTTCATAAAACTACCTCTTAATTTTATTTATTAATTCAATATTTTTTTTTTACTTTCAACATTATTTATTTCTTCTTTTAATTTTAGAATTTCAAGTTTAGTTTTTGGTTGGTAGTTTTTAATTTGGTCTTTTTGTAGCTTTTTAAGTTGTAGGTCCAATTCATTGATCTTCTCTTTCTCTATTTTATTCAAGTAAGTTTCTAAAGATATAAAATTTTCCCTAATTATTGCTTTAGCTGCATCCCACAAATTTTGGTATGTCTCATCGTTGTCATTATCTTGGGTGAAATTATTAATTGTTTATATAATTTGCTCTTTCACCCAGTCATTCTTTAAGATGAGATTATTCAGTTTCCAATTACTTTTTGGTCTATTTACTCCTAACTTCTTACTTAATGTAGCTTTTATTGCATTGTGATCTGAGAAGAAGGCATTTATTATTTCTGCCTTCCTACATTTAATTTTGAGATCTTTATGTCCTAATATATGGTCAATTTTTGTATAGGATCCATGAACTGCTGAGAAGAAAGTATATTCCTTTCTTTTGCCATTTAGTTTTCTCCAAAGGTCTATCATACCTAGTTTTTCTAATGTTCTATTTACTTTTTTAATTTCTTTCCTATTTGTTTTGTGGTTTGATTTGTCTAAATCTGAGAGTGCAAGGTTGAGATCTCCCACTATTATAGTTTTACTGTCTATTTCTTCTTGCAATTCTCTTAACTTTTCCTTTAGAAAGTTAGATGCTATACCACTTGGTGCATATATGTTTAGTATTGATATGGCTTCATTGTTTATGCTACCTTTTAGCAAGATATAGTTTCCTTTCTTATCTCTTTTAACTAGATCAACTTCTGCTTTTGCTTGATCTGAGATAAGGATGGCTACCCCCGTTTTTTTTGGCTTTACCTGAAGCATTATAGATTCTGCTCCAACCTTTTACCTTTACTCTGTATGTATCTCCCTGCTTTAAGTGGGTTTTTGTAAACAACATATTGTAGGGTTCTGATTTTTGATCCAGTCTGCTATCCGTCTCTGTTTGATGGGAGCGTTCATCCCATTCACATTTACAATTAAAATTACTAATTCTGTATTTCCTGCCATCATATTATCCCCAGATTATGCTTTTTCCCTTGACTCCCCCTGAACCCCTTCCCTGATATTTAATTTATAGACCCCACTTGTGACGCACAGCCCTCCCTTTTTTAGTATCCCTCCCCCTCCTTCCAAGTCCCTTCCCTTATTCCTCTTTTCCTTTTCCCTTTTCCTCTCCCCCCTTATAATGAGGTGAGAGAGAATTCTCTGAACAACAAATATGTCAATTATTTATTCTTTGAGCCTCTTCTGATGAGAGTAAGATTCACACAATGTTTCTCCCCATCTCTAAATTCCCTCAGATATGGTATATTTTCTATGCCTCTTCCTGGGATGTAGTTTCCCTCTTTTTATTACTCCTTCCCCTTTTTCTGATACTACCCCCTTCCCTTTACTCCTCCCCCCTTTTTTATATCAGTAAAATCAAATTATCCATGTGGACTTTCTATATATCCCCAACCGAGATACAGTTCTCAAGGGTTCTGTGTACCTTTTTCTGTTTCTCTTCAGTCTTGTGGGTGTAGATCAAATTTTTTGTTTAAGTCTGATTTTTTTCTTAGAAACAAATGAAATTCCTCTGTTTCATTGAATGACCATCTTCTTCCATGGAAGAAAATGCTATACTTAGCTGGGTAGTTTATTCTTGGTTGCAATCCTTGATCTTTTGCCTTTTGGAATATCAGGTTCCAGGCCCTTTGATCTTTTAATGTGGAGGCAGCCAGATCTTGAGTGACCCTTATTGTGGCCCCTTGATATTTGAATTTCTTTTTTCTAGCTGCTTGCAATATTCTTTCCTGTGTGGTAATTCTGCAGCTTAGCTACAATATTCCATGGAGTTTTTTTTTTTTTAAGGGTCTTTTTCAGAAGGTGTTCGAAGAATTCTGTAAAATAGAATCTAGGCTCTTTTTTTGGTCATAATTTTCAGGAAGTCCAATGATCCTCAGATTATCTCTTCTAGATCTATTTTCCAGGTCTATAGATTTTCCCAGTTAAGTATTTGACGTTATGCTTCAGCTTTTCATTTTTTCTGTTTTGTTTGATTGATTCTTGGGTTCTCAATGAATCATTCATTTCTATTGGTTCCGTCCTGATTTTTAAAGAGTTATTTTCTTCATTCAGAGTTTTTAGTTCTTTTTGGATATGCCCAATTGAGTTTTTAAATGAATTATTTTGCTCTATTGAATTTTTTTCCATTTCCCTAATTTTTTTAGAGAATTATTTTCTTTTTCCAATTTTTTTATCTTTTCCAATTCAGAAATCCTACTTTCCTGTGATTTTGTAACCTTTTCTAATTCACAATTTTTGTTTCCCTGAATCTCCTGTGAATTCTTTATTTTTTCCAACTTATATTTCAGAACGTTGTTATTCTCTATCATAGCTTCTCTTTCCTTTCCCCATTTTTCTTCAAATTCTCTTAATTTTTAATAGTCTCTTCTAGGAGAGAGTTATGTGATGAGCGGCAGGTATCGTTCCCCTTTAGAGTGTTATCTGCTGACTCTCTGCTATTAACTTCCTTGGGGTTGGATACCTGCTCTTTCTCTGTGTAGAAGGAATCAATAGGTCTCTTTAGCTTTTTACTCATATTTTAAAAATCTTTTGGAATCAATTCTTGGGTTAAGAAATTATTTATTTATTTCTTTACTAGCTTCCTCCCAGACCAGATGGTACAGCGGCTCCTGTGCCTGAGCTAAGAGAGAGCTCTGGGAGAGAGTTTCCCTCCCCCTCCCAGGAAGTGTCTCAGAGGTGATTAGTATGGCTGCAGCTGCACTGTGAGGGTTGCCCAGTGAAGGACCCCGCTGTGTGTCCTAGAGACTTCCCTGAGGTTTAAGACTGAATAGTAAAGGCGACACAAAGCCCAGCCAATGCATCCTGTGGGGTGTGGATATCAGCAGCTGATGTGAAAAGCCCCTGTGCTCAAACTGGAAGTGTCTGCCCAGAAACCGTGGTCCCTATTTCAAATGTTCTGCTTATCTGGGACTTTCGTGGCTGAGTTCCACAGCCTCCAGCCAAGCCAGGCACTATGCAAATTAGATGTTGCCTTGGGCTGTGTCCCCGCTTTTCAAGCTCTTAACTATCCCAAGGTGAAGTCCCGGACAGCAGATGAAGGCTTCACAGCCATGCTGAGATCTGTTAGTTCACTTCCGGATTGGGGTGGTTCTAGGATCTGGCTTTATATTTTAAAGTGGCTTGATTTCTCTTCTGGACTGCTGTTTTATAAGCAGAGAAGAGCTAACAGCCTGTGCCAGATTCTTCTATCTCAGTGGCTTCTCTGATCCAGAGTTCTCCGCAGCTCGATCGGCACAGTGTGCTAGCACCTAACCCTGTCTGTGCTGGCCATTTTTTTTTCCTCTGGGAACCGACCTTTTCTGTTGAAACTCCAGATTCTTTTCAGCTGGTAAGTCGTGTTTCCAGTCCTTGTGGTTTCCATCAGTCCAGCGTTATTTTTGAGGCTGATTTAACTAATTGGTATTGAGGGAAGAAGGGAGCTCACAAAATCGCATGTATATGAACAGACAATTCTCAGATGATGAAATTGAAATTATATCCACTCATATGAAAGAGTGTTCCAAATCACTATTGATCAGAGAAATGCAAATTAAGATAACTCTGAGATACTACTACACACCTGTCAGACTGGTAAGATGACAGGAAAACATAATGATTAATGTTGGAGGGGATGTGGGAAAAGTGGAACACTGATGCATTGTTGGTGGAGTTGCAAAAGAATGAAGCCATTCTGGAGAGCAATTTGGAACCATGCCCAAAAAGTTATCAAACTGTGCATACACTTTATTTCAGCAGTGCTACTACTGCGCTATATCTTAAAGAAATACTAAAGAAGGGAAAGGGACCTGTATGTGCCAAAATGTTTGTGGCAGCTCTTTTTATAGTGGCTAGAAACTGGAAAATGAATGGATGTCCATCAATTGGAGAATGGTTGCGTAAATTATGGTATATGAAGTTTATGGAATATTATTTCTCTGTAAGAAATGAACAGCAGGATGAATACAGAGAGGTTTGGAGAGACTTGGATGAACTGATGCTGAGTGAAATGAGCAGAACCAGGAGATCACTATACACTAAAACAACAATATTGTATGAAGATATATTCTGATGGAAATGAATATCTTCAACATAAAGAAGGTCCAATTCACTTCCAGTTGATCAATGATGGACAGAAATAACTACACCCAGAGGAGGAACACTAGGAGTTGAATATAAATTGTTAGCACTACTGTCTTTCTACCCAGGTTACTTATACCTTCGGAATCCAATTCTTACTGTACAACAAGAAAATTGGATTTACACACATATATTGTATCTAGGTTATACTGTAACAAATTTAATATGTATGTGATAGCCTGTCATCTAGGGGAGGGAGTAGAGGAAGGGAGGGAAAAATTTGGAAAAATGAATACAAGGGATATTGTTGTAAAAAAAAATTACTCATGCATATGTACTGTCAAAAAATATAATTATAAAATTAATTTAAAAAAAGAGAAAAAAAAGGAAAAAGAAAAAAAAATAAAAGCAATCAAGGGAAAACCCTCCAGCTGTGAAGAACAACAAATTTGTATGTTAATTTACATCTACCAAAAGAAGAGAAAAGTTAGCATGCAATCATGGAATCATAGATTTTTAGAGGTCATCAAATCTAATCCCATGATTCATTATAAAGAAACTACATATACCACAACATTCATAGAATCAGGAAGTTTGATTTTTGCTTAAGATAATGCAGGGGTCCCAAATTAGAAATCAGAGACTTTTGAGGTAATTAAAAAAAAAAAAAGGCAAAAAGGGATTTATTATGATCTCACTAGAAAGTGGTGACTCCCAACAACTCCCAACAGACAAGGTGCTTGTAGAGGAGTACAAATAGTAAACTGCAAACACAGGATTATATGGACCCTAACCAGAAGCCCTTACCCCACCCTCTGACCTTTTATTTTATTGGCTGGAGAGCGCTAATTTATCCAGATAATAAATATGGACCCCAGAATACACTTTATTGTGTTAGGCACTTAAATGCTAATGAAAAGGGAAGGGGAGAGACAGGAGGTAAACATTTGTTTATCTAAGATAATCAAACACCTGCAGCTTTTCGGTATAGCTCAATTTATTATTACAAAGTCTCAAATCACATTAGGGCATAGATTGAAGACATCCTTATGAGAGATCTTTACTCAGTTTATTCTATTCAGATACTTTATGTGTGAGTCTGGGTTAATCATGTAATCCCTTTGGTTGATAATATGTGTGTGTTTATATGTGTGTATATGTGTATATATATGCATTATATATGTATGTATAAATCTATCCATATATCTATCTACTAACTATAGGTCTGTCTTCCCCATGTTTAACAACTTTCTGTAATAAGCATTTTCTTCAACTTGTAGATTGTTATAAGTACTATGTCTAAATAGAATAAACAGGAAGGCCAAGAATAATACTGAATTTCTCATTAATCTAACTTTCTGGTAAACAATATGCTTATCCTGACTTATTTACAATTTGTTTAGAACCACCTAGTATGATTTAATGAAGTTCTCAACTTAATTTCAAGGAATATGACTATATGCTTTTTCCAAGCTTCTTTCTTCCCTTTTCCCAGATAATCCTTTTGATCCAATTTTATGATTACTTGTACCAGAGGATTTCTTGCTTGGATATTGCTGGAACTTTATATTATGTTCATTCATCAAATAGGTTTGAGCCCCAATTTTACTATTCCTTACCCATTGTCCTTCTCTAGTGCATTATAACAAAAAGAAGGCATAGAGTACCTACATCCAGGGATGTTTCATTGAGAAATAGGAGAAGATGAATTATTCTATAATAATTTGAATTTCATGAAAAGGAAGGAACAAGTGTTATTACACAAGGATTCAGACTACAGTAGTCTAATGATATGAAAACAAGGAGTTAGGTTGAACAGATTCAGAATTGACAAGGATAATGAACTAGTTATATGGGTCTATGAGTAATTTCAGAATGTTTAGTTGACAGGAAGTAGGATGCTACTATCATAAATATAGGTAGGCAATTAGTTGATAAAGGCAGGGATGAGGACCCTAGGCTATGACATTGGTAAAACAAAGGATCAGTATATGAAATAGAAAACATAGAAGGAAGACAGACTGATAAATCCAGGCCAAATTTAGTTAAACTTGTCAGGAGATAAAGATTCTAGTCATGGGATAAAAAGAAGGAAATTTGTCTGATCCTGAAAAGAAAAACTTTTTGATACATTGGTAGATTAGAGAGTATGACGTAAAAATATCTAGAAATCTATAAAGCAATTGATAAAAGTTCTCATATTGTCTTCCAGGAAATATCCATTTCCTCATCTATAAAACAGACAAATGATAGCACCTATTTTTTTGTTTTGAAAATCAATACATTAAAATATATAAAGCATTTCATAAATTTTAAAGCATTATGTAAATGCTTATTATTACTAGTTCTATTGTATTAAAATCATTATTAATAAATCATAATACTTAGATGAATTTGAATTTATTTAAATAACCATAACCAAAGAGACTAATGTCTACCCAGAGAGTGATATAGTGAAGTTTTAAAGGATATGTCATTGTCATTGTGCTTTTCAAATATTCATCAATAACTTAGATGCAGTCAGATCTATAACTAGCAATTCTGGCCAATGGGACATTCATGATAAAGAAAAAAAGGGGTTTGTAAGAGGGTTTGTATTGCTCAGACTTTGTTACATATACTTTTAAAGGAGAGACACTGGTGTTCAAACTCACAGGGAGACTTAAGTAGATTGCCAGAACTTTGGTCATTGGAGACACCTGATCAATACCAATATTGGGAAGGCCATTTCCAAGGTGTAGAAAGGGCAGCAGTGAGCTACCAGGCCAGAAGGTACTCAGTAATGAGGCTTCCTAATTATTATTTAGCTTCTTGCTTTCACTACTTTTAACTAGTGCTAAACTTACTTCTTTATGTTGGATAAATAAGTAGGAGTACAGTCAGCATATTCTAAATGTTGATGTCCTTGCAGACAAACTCAGAGTAAGTTGATACCTAGGATGAAAATATTGAATTCCTGATTATTAGATATGAAGATGACAAAAAACTTGGAGGGATAATTAATACAATAACACATCTCTAAATATTTCAGCAGTTTAGGAAAATTGAATTCAGTAAGAATTGAATTCAGAAATTGAATTCAGTAAGGCTATATATAAATAGGGATAAATATAAAAATATTTTACTTGGGCTCAAATAATCAACACAAATAAAAGATAGTGATAATAGAAATAATCAATATGAAAAAAGATACTAATAACTAGCTTTTATTTGATATTTAGGGTTTACAAAATAGTGTACATCTCCTCACTTGGACATGACAAGATCTGGATCCTATGGAGAATATTGATCTTATTTCATAGATGATGAAGGTGAGAGAGATTAAATGACTTGCCTATATTCACATAGCTAGTTCATATTAGGCCTGTGATTTGAACCTACATTTTCCTGACACTCAGTCCAGAACTTTATAATATCATACTGCCTCTGCAATGTAATGAAGTGCAAACTCTATGTGAATCAAAATCTGGACATCACATTTAGGGAGGACATTGACAAATTGCAATTCTTCTATGCAAGGGAGAAGAGAATAGAAAGAAGAAAAGACACTGTGATAAATGAGGTTTGGTTGAAAGAACATATCATGTCAAGTTTGGAAAAGACTTAAATAGGATATGAGAGAACTGTCTTAAAATATTTAAAGTTCTATAATGTAGAAAGAGGAATGAAGCTTGTTCTATTTGGTCCATAATTCAGAGTTTGGAACAATGAATAGAAACTTCCTCAGCAGTTTTTAACTCCACAATTAAACACCTGTGGAGCACCTGGAACACCTCCAGAAATATGGGTCCCAAAAAACCTTCTCCCAGTTTAAGTTATTATGTGAGCCATTATCCACTCAACATACTCTGGAGTTCACACATATGTCTTTACTTTTATCAGTCAGCCAGAGGACACATTAAGTAGAAACAAGACATTTAATGAAACAAGTAAGCAAGTAAAAGGACAATGAAATATGCTCCTATCTACATCTATATCACCTATGATAAATTTTCTCACACTTTGCCATATCATCATTGAGAAAGATTACATATTAAGAGAAGACATGTGACCTGGGAACACCTATTGAGGGTACAAATATAGAGGCATATATTTACAGCTCTGATGCTACAGAGCTGCTCATGTGCTCTAAAAACATCAATGAAGTGATGTCTACTGGATGATTTCTGCTAATGAGGGTATTATGCTTCTCTTGTATGTCTCATCTCAGTATTGCATTTCCACTGTCCATTGGGCAATAAGCCATCTCTGCTTCATCCAACTGTTACTGTATGAATATCCAACTGCTACTGTTATCTAACTACTATTGGAAGTATGATTTGGTCTCACTATTGTGGTAAATATTTTTAAATAATAGAAACGGGAGTAATTAGTGATGAGAATAAGCATTTATTAAACATTGACTATGTACAAGACAAGGGAAGCTCAATAGTGCATTGGATAATTTGCTGGATCTGGATTTGGGAAAAGCTTCAGACCTTTAACTAGCTATGTGACCCTATAGAAATCATTTAATCCTGTTTGCCTCAGTTTTCTCATTTGTAAAATTAGTGATAAAAGGAAATGGTAACCATTTCAGTATCTTCAAATAAGGTCACAAAGACTAAAACATGGCTGAAAACAACTACAATCTATAAGACACTGTGTTAGATACTTTATAAATATCATCTCACTTAATTTGATTTGATTTTTATGATAACCCTGTGAGGTGAGCATTTTTATTATTCCCAGTTTCCAAATGAGGAACGTAAGGTAAAAGTTTAAGTGACTCACCAAAGTTCACAAAATTGGTAAGAATCTGAGGATGAATTTGAATTCAGATTTTCTTAAATCCAGATCCAATGCTTTAGCCATTAAAAAAGTATCTAAATTTCTCATATCCTTTTATCCCAAGATCCTGCTGGCATGTGCCCCAAAGAAATAATTGAAATATTCATTTTAAATAACATTTATAACATATTGTTGTTGTTCAGTCATTTTTGAGTTCATGACTCCAATTGGGGTTTTCTTGGCAACTATAGTGAAGTATTTTTCCATTTCCTTTTTTGCTCATTTTATAAATGAAGAAAATGAGGCAAAAAAGGTTAAGGGACTTGTTTAGGGTCACACAACTAGTAAGTATCTGAAGTCAGATTTAAAGTCAGCAATATGAGTCTTCCTGACTCCAGGCCTGATACTCTATTCACTGTACTACCTAACTAATAATAATAATAATATATAAAATACCATATGGCAAATATAAAATTTTGAGTAATAATCAATCTATTAACAAGACTAATAATCAATGCATTTATGCTCATTGGTCTCTCTTAGTAACCAGAAGGGAAAATGGGATTCTTCATATGATTTTGGAAAATGGGATACCCCTGACATATGAAAAGCAATCCTGACTGGTGAACAGTTAATTAGGGACTGAGCATTTAAATGAAGAGATAGGTCAAAAAGTTTTCAGTTCCTCCTTCTGAGGACATGGCTCGATCAGATTCAGCCTCCTCCAACAAAATGGACAAAATAATTCACATCTACCCAGACCTCTCTGGTTGGTTTTTCTCCTTCATGAGATGAGTTACCTTTAACTCCAATGGAGAAGTACAAGGACATGGGCTCAATGTTTTGGGGTCGGAATTCACCTGAATTAGATTCTGTTTACACTCTAAACAGAAGTAAGGTCTCCTATTTTGATGGTTTCCTGCCCATAATATTAGAGTACATAAGCTAAAGATTA
The DNA here is from genome assembly GCF_048593235.1 of Sminthopsis crassicaudata. NCBI lineage: Eukaryota > Metazoa > Chordata > Mammalia > Dasyuromorphia > Dasyuridae > Sminthopsis > Sminthopsis crassicaudata. Next base: position 177,041,917 of record NC_133620.1, read on the forward strand.
GGCCAATCTCATCTGTCAGCCTTGTTCTTCAGAGATTGGTTGATTGACTTACAGGGGCTGATCTTTAAATAAGGAAATAAAAAAGAAAAGCCTGGATATCAATTTAATAATGGCTTACTTATATAATTTTAAAATATTAATTTCTTTTGATATATATTAAAACATTCATCAACACTGTATAGTAGTAAAAAAAACTATAAAGTTACACTGAGTATTTGAGGGAATGTCTTAACAATTTATGATTAACAGTGTGATGGAATACATTGTTCTTAAAAAAAAACAGCAATAAATATGAAGAATTCAGAGGAAGATGAGAAAACAAACTGATATGCAGCAAAACAGATTCATGAAAACAATACACAAATTATTATTACTATTAATTTTAACACCTGTAGAACTTTAGTTTACAACATACATTTTTATATATTTTATCATTAATCCTTACATCAATCCTGTGAGGAGGCATTATCTCCATTTTACAGATCAGAAAGCTCAAACTTTGATGGGTTAAATGATTTTATAAAATCATACTGTTGTGAAAGGTCATTCAGCCACCTCCCAGTAGCTGCTGGAAGTCTAACTCAGACCTGTAGAATGGATCTCTTCATATGAGAGGATGATGATGATACAATGAGACTGAGAGACAGTTACTATTCTCTGACCTCTCCACTGAGAGGCAGTTGCTTTGTTTGACCTCTCTCCTCTCCCCTATGCCTCCAATTTATTTCATTCCCGGTCCACAAGCAACACTTGTGTCCTTCAGATGTTATGATTCACTGCTGTAGAGGCTCTTAGAGAATTGACCTGCCCCTTCACCCAGGCATGGTACTTAACTACTCATGTGTGTCATTAATCAGAATTCACATGTCATCTTCCTTATTCCAAATCCATACCTTTATCCACGACAACTCAGATGTGGTCCTCTCTAGGGTAAGATACTGGCAAAATTATTTTCCTTAATGTAGATGACTGAGATAAAGATGTTTTCTCTAAGAATCAAAGGATTTAGAACTTGGTATGTCCTAGTTTAGAAGGCCAATAAATGGAAGTCTAGGATGGTTTAGTATCTCATCCAAAGTGGCATTATTAGTAATACATAGTTGATGCCAGATTGAAACCCATGTCCACTGATACCAATACAGAGTTCTTTTCACTATACCATACCCAATGCATTTTAATAGTCATTTATGACTGTGTATATACTGAATTGATAGCACTACAGAAACACTTTTAGATGATAGAGATATGTGTTGTTTTTTCTTTTTTGCCTCACACATGTTTTTAGTCTTTCTACTTAAAGATGAGATGATGATGATGCTACTAGATTAATCCAGCAGAATCAAGATGTAATCAGTGATGAAATCAAATGTGCCTAGAGTCCACGCAATTTTCAAAGCAGAAACAAAAATATATTTGCTACTCATTTGACTAGCTAAAGTAATTGCTGATTTTTTTTAGAACCCACAAAATACTTTATGTTGATTGGCCAAAGGCAAAGAACCAGCTTTGCGATTAGCACAAACACCAGGCAAGAGCATTGGTTATAGAGTACACAAATATAATCAGAGGACCATTGGGACCATAATCTCATGGAAAAGTGATTAATTAGTGATAATAAAAATAATGACAACTAGGATTTATTTTTTTTTAAAGATTGATCCTCACAACAATGTTGAAAAAATAATTACTGTTATTATCTCCCTTTTTACAAATAAGTAAAATGGCAAGTAAATGTTTAGAGTTACACAGCTAGTGTTTAAGGAAAGATTTGCAAGCAAGTCTTCTTGACACAAGGTCCAATGAGCTATATACTATGACTTTGATGCTTCAGTGATTAAGGATTTATTATATTATCTCTTTAACATTGCCAAGTATTTTAGTGTTTATTATGTTACCGGGTCCTTGAAGGAAGGACTAAATGAAAAGTCCTGTATTCAAATTCTTTGTTTTTTAAAATAGTATGTTATTTTTTCCAATTATATGCAAAAAAAATTTAACATTTTTTTTTTTTAATTTTTTGCGGAGGCAGTTGGGGTTAAGTTACTTGTCCAGAGTCACACAGCTAGGAAATATTAAGTGTCTGAGGCTGGATTTGAATTCTTCCTGACTTCACTTAGATGGTAAACAATATAAGTTATATACGATATTCATTTTCTGTCTGACACTTATTAAGCATTTAATTTCCTCATTTATAAAGTGTGGAAATTGGTTTAGACACAGGGGTTCTTAAACTACAGCTCTCGGGCCAGATGCGGTTGGCTGAGGACATTTATGCGGCCCACCTGGTTACAGCAAATGGGATGAGGGGTGGAGACAGTGTGAGTTTTTGTTTTACTATAGTCCAAACCTCCAACAGTCTGAGGGACAGTGAACTACCCCCTATTTAAAAAGTTTGAGAACCACTGCAAGATAGTCAATGAGACACCTTCACATCTAAAACTATGATTTGAACCTATTTGTAGAGATAAGGTTTGACAAAATTGGACATGGAAGTCAATTCACTTTCTGCAACCTCCTATAACTTCCCTTCAATCAATCACACTACTACAATGTGCCAGGCCCTGAGCTCTCCTACTCTCTCTTGATGTAGGTAATACTGACGAGGAGATGCTCATATTTTTAATAAGGATTTTATGGAAACAATGCTGTCACTTAAAGAATGATTCTCTAAGGGTTTGCATTCCAGGCGGTCTAATGGAGGAGCTATTTTAGGACAGGGCTCTTTTCAGGCAGCAAACTTCCCAACACAGCATTTATTCCACCTCCACATGAAGCAGAGACCTGTTTACTCTGTAAGTGTCTCTCAAGGGTTTAGATTTGTTCTTTGCACTCAGGTAACATTCATTGTTTCCCAGTCCTGTTCTAAACATAGAGCCCATGATTTCTGTGTGGGATGCATCAGTTGACAAAACAAGTTCTTCTATTTCTAATGCAAGTCCTAGTTGGACTGATTTTTCTGGGAGCTATGTTCAAACAGCTGGGGAAATAGAAAACAGCTCTGAGCAAATGAAAGAATAAGCAGGAAGAAAAAGTGGGGGAGTAAGCACTTTTATTTGGTTAAAGGAAAATGTTTGGTACTACTTTGTTTTATTTAAAAGATATTTAAAGGACATCAATCCAAAACTCAGCCTGAAAGGATTGTGACATCATTAGTAATCATCTTTCTTCCAATGTGGCAAATGGAAGATAATAACTTCAAATTAATAATGGATACAAAACATTTCTGAAAACAGATTTTTTTTGGTGATAAAATGACATTTAACATTTACACTTAGCAAAAAAAAAGAAAAGTGAATAGAGAGCTGATATTGGAATAAGAGTAGCAAGAGTTCAAGTATTTAAATGCTTCTACAAATTGTTTTAGGACAGCCAGGTGTTGGAGTGGATAGAATGCTAGGCCAGGCATCAATAAAACTCATCTTTCTGAATTCAAATCTATCCTTTGACACCTACTAGCCATGTGAACCTAGGCAAATTGCATAACCCTGTTTGCCTCAGTTTCTTCATCTGTAAAATGAGCCACTCCAGGTCTTCTCCATGAAAATCCCAAATGGTATTATTTGAGCAAATCATCTAATCCTTCAGTACTTCAACTCTCCAAGCCTATTAAATTGTAGAACAATATTGATATGACCTCCCTCCCCAGAAATGAAAAAGAAATAACAGGTTAGGATAAAAAATAAATGTAGTTCTAATTTTCACTACTTGTGGTGACAACACATTGCAATATACATTCCAGTTCCTTTATTTAAAGTGGTAATGGACGCTGAGGTAATCTGGCCTCAAACACTTACTGGCTTTGTGACCCCCCTGAGTAAATCAGTTAAGATTGCTTCAGTTTGCTCATCTGTAAAATGAACCAGAGAAGAAAATTTGAACTACTCCAGTATCTTTGCCAAGAAAACCTCAAAATACAAAGAGTTGGGTGTGACTGAATCAATAAAAGTTAGGGTGAAGTAATTGTTCTCCCAAGATAATGCAGACTCCAGGAAAGACTGAACCTCTTGGTTAAGCCTGAGTAAAGTGGAAACAGCCCACTCTGAAGAATCAACAAACAACAAACCCTGGGGGCAACTGGGGTTGGGAGGGAGCTTTAGCCTTAGAAACTTTCTGTTCACAAAAAGTGTTGGGATCTGAATAGAAGACTGGAGGACCTTCTACTGTAGAGGGTTGGGTTGCTAAAATACCTGTGATGACCAGATGAATCCCAGGCTTTGCGTGCAGGAAGAAAAAACTATTATATACCTGGTGAGGGCAGTAATGAAGGACAGAGACCCTACTGGCTGTGGGCTCTTACAGGAAAGCAGAGTCGCAGAATTTAGTTCTAGGGCAGAGAGGACAACTATAGTTTGCAATCATCTGTAGGGAGCAAGAATATTTGTGGCACAGTCTGGCTTGCGGCTCTATCTGTGCCTTAGGAGTGACTAAAGGTTGAACCTCAGGAAAGACCTCAGAAAATAACAATGCAAAGAACTTGAGGTTAGGAGCTTTATTGCCCATATCGCTGGACTAGAACTTGATCATACTAATAGCTGCTAAAAATAAAATAAAACAAATAAAAAAGTTAAAATGAACAAGCAAAGGAAAGAGAATGAAAAAATAGCTAGCTACTTTCGAGATAGAAAATATCTGGGTTCATATTCAGAGGAAGATAATAGAGTTTAAAAAAACCAACACTAGTCTTTCTTTTTTAAAAAACTTTTTATTTTCAAAACAAATGCATGGATAATTTTTCAACATTGATCCTTGCATAGCCTTGTTTTCAGATTTCCCTCTCCTTCCCCTCACCCTCTCCCTTAGATGGCAAGCAATCCAATATGTTATCTATGTTAAAATATATGTTAAATCCAATATGTGTAAACATATTTATACAATTATCTTGTTGCACAAGAAAAATCAAATAAAAAAAGGAAAGAAAATGAATAAGGAAACAAAATGCAAGTGAACAACATCAAGAAAGAGTGAGAATGCTATGTTGTGATCCAGATTCAGTTCCCACAGTCCTCTGGGGGAGAGGGGAGATGGCTCTCTTCATCACAAGATCATTGGAACTGGCTTTAATCATCTCATTGTTGAAAGAGTCATATTCATCAGAATTGATTGTTGTATAATATTGATGTTGCTGTGTACCATAATCTCCTGGTTATGATCATTTCACTTCCCATCAGTTAACACTACTCTTTCAAGGAGAACTATAAAATGATCCCAATTACAAAACAATTTCTTATAAAACAAAAAGTACTTTAAAAGCACATAAGGAAGATTAAAGAGAAATCAGAAGAAAAATAAGAAAATCCAAGAAAATTATGAAAATAAAGTCAACCAACTTGAAATAAAGATTCTAAAACATAAGGAAGAAAATAATGCCTTGAAAACTGGAATTGGGCAAAGATGTTAGTGATGTTCTAAAATGCAGGGAAAGAATAAAGCAAATTCAGAAAAATGAAAAAATAGAAAAGAATATGAAACTTTTCATCAGAAAAACAGCTAATGTGAAGAACAGATTAAGGAGATTTCTTGAATGTTATGATTAAAAATAACCTTGACATAACGTTACAAGAAATTATCAAGAAAAATTACCCTGAAGCTCTGGAATAAAAGAGCAAAGAAGAAATAGGAAAAAAACAACAACAACACTGATTACTATCTGAAAGAGATCCCAGGAGGAAAAGTTACAGGAATATCATTTTCCAGTTTCAGTGCTCCCAGGTTAAGGAAAAAATATTGGAAGGAACAAAAAAAATTAAATATTGTGGAGCTACAATAGCTATTACCAAAACCTACTATCTACTATGTTAAAGGGCCAAAAGTCTTGCAGTACCATCTTCTTCAGCGAAAAAGAGCTGAGATTATGAACAATGGTAATTTATCCAGCACAGTAAAGTATAATCTTGAATGAAAAAAATTGGGTAAATTGAAAGACTTGCAGGTATTTGTGAAAAAAACAGCAGAGCTTAAGGGAGAATTCAATGTATAACATTTAGGAGAAATATAATCATCAATAATGGATTATAAGGGACTCAATAAGGTTGAAATGCTTACTTCTTATATATGGGCAAAAGATTAATCTATATTTTGAGTATTATTATTATTTGAAACTTAATTATAAAATAAAAAGAAGGAAAGCATATTGCCATATATACAGCAGAACATAAGGGAAGATTCAATATGAAGCAATACATTTCCATTTTAAGAACTACATAATAAATACTTCATATTGTTTACCATCTAGCTTTTCTTTGTTTGCTTGTAGGTTTTCTTTTGTTCTCTTTTTACTTTATTTTCTTTTCCCTTCCCAGCCCAAGAAAGCTACAATTAAGAGTAGATTAATTAACTTTGCTCAAGGCCATATAGCCAATCAGAGGAAAAACTTGAATCTAGGTCTTTCTTGCTCCCAGGACATCTTCCTAACCACTACACTGTGTACAGACTTTTTGCTGTTGTTGTTCTGTATAGTTATACACCCTTAAATTGTTTGTAGAAAGTGCAACCACCTATATATACATCGTCATTTCCTAAAAGAGATTTCATTCTTTCTGGGACCTTTTTGATCCTTCAGGTAAAGTTTGTTGTTGCCGTTTTGTAAGCTATCTAAGGTGCCAGGATAAAGAGTTAAGTTTAATCCAAATCCTAAATATTAAAGGCTGGAAAGAGTAGGGGACTAGAAATGTAAAAAATATAAAATGACTTCCATATTGTTGGAGATCCTCAAGAAGAAGTTAATGATTCTAATCAGCAATCAGGAACACTAACCAGCTTCAACAGATTGTGCAGTTACTGATGCAAAATGTCATAAATATAGAAGGCAGCTTGGTAAGCAATGAAAAAAAAAAAAAAAGGAAGGAGTCTCTGCTTTGCAAGAGAAAAATGACCTCCCATAAGTTGTTCATTTTAGATCTTTTCAATTGCTATATTGCATTTTATAAAGAAGAGAAACAAAACCCAAACCATAAATCCATAAATTGCCACCAAGATGCACAATATTCCAAACAACAATAAAGACAAAAAAAAAGAAAGAAACGAAACGAAAAGAAAAACATACAAATGTAAAAGACATATATACTAGTACTTGGGGAGTAGTAAAAGTAGCATCTACTAGGTTCCAACCATTTTCTCTGGAAATCCCTAATGTATGGACTCCTTTCTTCCCCTCTAGTCTCTGCTTCCTGGCTTTCTTGGTTTGCTTCAATTCTCAACTTAAATCTCATTTTCTACCAAAAATTAATTTCCCAATTCCTCTTGATTCTAGTGACTTGCCTCTTTCATTTATTTCCTATCTTTCTTATACATAGCAAGTTTGTATATATGTTTGCTTGTTGCCCTACTTATTATACTATGAAATTGAGGGTAATAACTTTTCCTTTTTTTTTTAACCCCTAATGCTTTAATGCAATGACTACCTGGCACATAAAGAGTTTTAACAAATGAGTATTGATTGATTACATAGACATAACCATTAAAATTAAGACTTTCACAGTATAATCTAAGGCCCATTAAATTATAGGCCTAGATAAAGAAAGCAAGATAACAGCAGAAACCAGATTCCAGAACCCTACACTGAAGACCTTAAAGAGAGGAAAGGACATTTAGCACCTTCTTTCACTGAAGATTAGATTGACGCAGACAATTTTCTGAAAGACTTTTTTTGACAGTGTCAAATACCCATGAAGAAAGATGAGTGATATTGGACACTAAGCTATTTATGTGTCAGTGTTAGGGAGAGGAGAGTTTTTAATTGCAATGGAATGCCCTCTGTCATTTGAAACAAGTTTGAATTATGCAGTTTCTAAATGATGAGACAGTGAACTAAAATTTTGGGAGGGACATATACTTGATTACAGAAATGAGCATAGGCCTTTTGAAGTCATTAGGTTCTTTCAGTAAATAGATTTTTTTTTTAATTATGAATTAGAAAAAGTTAACTATACCTGAGATAAGATATAATGATAAATTAAATTGGTCAATTGAGCTGGGTTTTTCTTATGCCAGAGTAATTTAAACACCACATATAGAAGCTTGCAGAGAATATAAGAGTAAATTTTATGTTAATTAATAGACAACACAATAGATATTGAAAATAGCATTTGAAATAAAGATATGCTTAGGAGAAATACATGGATGATAGTTGTTATACATTTAGCCTGGCAAACCAAGAAAAATTGGTGTTATGCAATATTAATTTAGATAAAGTAATTGTAAAATGTAAGTATGGTTTCAGAGTGAAGTATATATAAATATTACAAAGCCTGTCCTTAAATGCTTTTTTTGACTTTTTGAAAGGAAACAAGATTTTCTTTTATATTTGTTAGCTACAATGATCAAATGAAACAACACTTCTTTTTCCCAGTTACTTTGCCCAAATGAATATTGCTTTTTCTTAGTTTTAAATAGACTACAAGACTAAATGTACAACAATTATAATCCTTAGATTCCCTTCAGTAAGCCGCTTCAAATGAGATGCCTTTCCCAATGTTGCATTTTGTTGGCTCTTGATTAAAGAAGGTTCTTAAGTGGTGACTCTCTCAATCTTCTTGAAATCATTCTATTTGGCTTCTCATCTTTTTCTTCTGCTTGAGGAAAAAACAAACAAACAAACAAAAAAAAAACGATAGCAACAAAATAAATAAATAAAAGCAAATGGACTTTAAAATCAGAACATCGACATTGTGCCAAATCTCCTTTTAGGACTCAGACAAAGTAGTTTATCCAAACACATTTGGAAATCACTCAAATTTATTTGTAATCTGTTTATCATTATGCTGTATTTCACTATATTCTTTACTATATTCAATTATTTTCATTCCTATTCCCTGAGGCCACTACCTAAAACTAAGATTTTTTATTCTGCAATTAGTTTTATAAATCTGTATGCTTATGTGTATGTGAAATCATATATGTATAGGTATAGGTATAGGTATAGGTATGGGTATGGGATTACATATGTGGAGAGGAGCAAGATTTTTGATTTCATTAATCAAAGACAAAAGGTAGATAAGGAAATTGCCTCTACTTGATGGAGATCATTATGCTTCCTGCAACTTAAATTCTTATAAAATTATCTTTAGCATGTAGAGTTTAAGTGACTTGCCTATGATCACATAGTGACGACATGTCAGAAAAAGAACTTAAATCAGGTCTTTCTGACACTTAAGTCAGTTCTCTATTAGCTACGACACACATAGCACATACGGTATTTAAAGTATTTATGGAGAAAGGGGAAGGTATAGGAAATACTTTGAATGAAGATTCCCTGACAGAAGGATGCTAGGAAGGTAGAAACCAGTTCTGTTTTGCTAGAATATGCCGTTTCCTGTCAAGGAAATTAATGTAAAAAAAGTTTGACAAAAAAGGATGGGTAGTTCAGGGACATTTGCAACTCCAAGTAAATCTACTATTTATGAAGTCATTTATATACATGTTATGACAATTTTATGTCTATATCCCAAAGAGATCATTTAATATGGGAAAGGACCTTATACATATGCAAAACTATTTATAGCAGCTTATTTTATGATGGCAAACAATTGGAAATTGAGGGGTGCCCATCATTTGGGAAATGACAAAAAGATGACATATGAATGTTATGAAATATTGGTGCACAATAAGAAATTTTGAATAGGTAGAGTTCAGAAAAACCTGGAAAGACTTGTATGAACTGATGCAAAGAGCAAAACCAGAGAAACATTGTACACAGCACTGTGTGATTATCAATTATGTGATGATCAATTACTTCATGAGCAACTTAGCTCTTCTCAGAGAAACCTAGTGATCCAAGGCTAGTACAAAGGATTCATGAAAGAAAATATTATCTACCTCTAGATAAGAACTGGGATGGACTTTGAATGCAGATTGGAAACACACTTTTTTTCACTTTATTCCTTTTTGTGTTTTTTTTTTTTCTTTTTGATCTCTTTCTTCTTTCTCAACTTGACTGATTTAGAAATGTTGAACATGATAGCAGATGGATATTCTACATCAATTTGTCCACCAATTTAGGAAGAGGGGAGGGGAAAAGAGAGACAAAGGGATAGAGGGGACAAATTTGGATCTTCAGATCTTGTAGAAAAATGACAAAATTGCCAAAAGCTGGGAAAAATAAAATATATTAATTTAAAAAAACTAGAAAAACTGGGGAATCTCTTCACTGCTTCTTTTGGAATGACAAAGGATGAAAGGCAAATTGGGTAGGAGTCAGAATTTACTCTCAATAAAAAAGTTTCATACTAAGGCAATTCAATAGTGAAACTAGTTATAAAGCAGTATTTTTTATCTTCCTCTCTTTTTAAACACTTCTCTGGTTTCTCCAGTTGGAAATGATGCTTCCCTCAGGAGCTATTCTCAAAGTACTCCCAAAAGTAATTTTTGTAGTATTATGCATATTTTAATTTGCATTGAGTTGATCTGTATACATGTTTTATGACCCCTACTAGACTTTAAGATTCTTGAAGGTATGGGTTATGGCTTATTTATGTTTATATCTACTCCCCTCCAATTTCTAGTCTAGTGATTTGAACAGAATAAATTATTCATAAAAGTTGAATTGGAGATATAATCAGATCAGAAAAATAACATTATTTAAACAATTAAATAAGATGTTATAGACATAAATTCAGTTCTAGACCCATAAAGACAAAGGTCAATCATAAAATTTTTTTTATTTCATGCATTTTGCATTTTGAAAAAGCAAAGATATCTTTGTTGGTACTAATTTTCATTGTACCTAAGTATCATGGAGCTCTTACATTTGATTTAAAACTGAAGCTTTCCAAAGGTAAGAATGCTCATTAGAATGTGAGCTTTGTGAATAGGAACTGTCTTTTTTTTCATCTCTTTTCTTTTGTATCTCCATGCTTTGCACAAAGTAAGTTACTTTTCTCCCTCTCTACCTCCCATTCTCCCTCCCTTCCTCCCTTCCCTCCTTCCCTCCCTCCCTCCCTTCCTTCCTTCCTTCCTTCCTTCCTTCCTTCCTTCCTTCCTTCCTTCCTTCCTTCCTTCCTTCCTTCCTTCCTTCCTTCCTTCCTTTCTTCTTTCTGCTTCTTACCTTTTTTCTTTCTTTTTTTTCTCTTTTCTTCTCTTTCTTTATCTGTTTCTCTTTTTCTTTATTTCTTTCTTTCTCTTTCTTTTTCTTTATCTTCCTTCTTTCTTTTCTTTTTCTGGTAACTAGTACGCTTCCACACATGGTAGAGGCATAATAAATGCTGTTTAGTGGATTGATTGGAAAGATGAGTGGATTCATTGAAAAGATATTGAGAAGAAAATTGTTCATCTTTTAGACTGAATTATGATTTTCAATTACACAGTATTTTAAAAGCATACTTCACAGGTATTCTCTGAAGCAGGTAATATAAATATTATCATTCCTAATTTACAGATGAAGAAGCAGCCTTAGAGAAGAAAATGGCTTGGCCATGATCACATACATAATAATGCTGAAGAGCTATGAAATGAAATCAGATCTCCTGACTCCTTATTTAAGTCTTCCAGGATACTATTTTAAAATTACTAAAAGTTCAGAGTTGGAAAAGACCACACACAGACATATAAAAGATAAAAGACTATCTATTCTCTGCTTAATGACCTCAAAACACTGGTTCTTAAGACAACTCAGAAATGGACCCTAAAGGTTTAAGATTTAATGAGCATCTCATTAGCAGTTTATTCCATGGGATCATATATACATTATTTGAGTTTCCAGGACAAGAACATTATTTACATCTACTGATATGCTTAATAAATGCTTGCTTGCTGACTGATTGATATTTTTATTGAAAAGACAATCAGTTTTTTTTTAAGATATCAAGTGACCCAATTTACCATCAAAATTGTAATTTGCCAAAACCTGAAAATTTTCAAAATGAGAAATCCATTATATTCTCAAGGAAAGAAATATATTCATAAGCTCTTTTGCAAGACTAAGAAAATAATGTTTAAATCCAGCATCTAGTTGGTTTTCTTTCTTTTTTAAACCAACTAAGATTTTCTTGTTTGAAGAATGAAATGGCAAGCCTTTCCAGTATCTACAAAGAAAAACTCAAATGAGGTCAAGAAGAGCAGACACAATTGAAACAACAAAACAGCAGCAATGAATGTTTTTTTTTTCCTTTATCTTTCTTTTCTCACAATACCTTATGAATGAGTTTGAGAAGAGGAAAACTAACAAAGCAACATGCTGACATTATTCTTTGGTAGTACCAAACGGAAGTCCCTTCTACTAATGATATAATATAATAATATCCAAGGCTATTTGGTTTGTATCTTTATATTCCCAGAGACAACCATAATTCTATGTTCATAGTAAGTGTCTAATGAATAGTTATTGATTGATTAAAAAATGATTTTTTTTTTTTGTTTTCTAGAGGTCACTCACCTAATTTTCCTCAGATGTAGGACTTAAAACTTTCTTGATCAGTGCTCTAGAGCAAACTTAAAATTAAAAATAACATGAGGTCTTTTTCTTTTTCTTTGAGGGATGGAGGTGGTGATGCTTGGTGCACAGGGAAAGCTTGGCATTAGTTTTGACTAGCTAGTGGGAAGGCAGGCAAGTGACACAGTGTACTTGAATCTAAGACAGCAGAGTGTTCAAGGCTAAATACCTACTCAAGTGAGATACTTAGATGATATGGTGATGTGATGGCTCTCCAGACTATTGGGGCTTGTTGAATGTGTTGTGATGAGGTATTCTGGTGGGAAGGCTTAGAAAGCTGAAGGAAAGGGTCAGAGTCTCTCGAGTCTCTCTACCAGCAGCGCTCAGGAGGGAAGGCTCAAGGCTCCAGACTCCAGAGTCCAGGTTCTATCTTTGAAAAGCCAAGTGGCAGCTTGCCTGTCTCCTTCATTTCTCCTAAAGAAAGATCAAGGACTCTGACTGATCCTGAGGCCCTCCAGAGAGCTAGCCTGGACATTGTAAAAGTACATACTACATAAATGCTTATTTTTTCTCTTTACCTCTAAGGAGACTTCCAGGCCTAAATCAATATCATGTGATTTTCAGGTCTGAGAAAAATTGACTATCTTCTCTATTTTCACTTGCTTAAATGAGTGACTATACTGACAAGCTTTTAAAATATGTGATGAATTTAAATATTAAGTCCTATTTCCTTCAAAAATTAAAAATGCTTGCGTGGAATTGAATGAAAAGGGCCTTGGGGATATAAAGTGGGAAGGGCCTAATTATTCTAATATCAAAGGCTGACCATTTCAAGCCTCCTGGCTTGTATTTACCTTCATAATGCTCTGACTGGTGAACCAAATGGTGGCACTCACCATTATCTGCAAGCAATAATAATGTGAATCCCACTCAAGGTTTCCATAATGTAGAGACTAGAACACAGCTAGCAAGTATGCACATTATAGGAAAAAAAGGAATATAAGCCAACAGATTGAAAATAAAAAAGGTTAGTTAATTTAAAGTTGGTTTTATTA